>NC_022027.1:26870538-26897715 GCF_000317375.1 Microtus ochrogaster
CACACACACACACACACACACACACACACACCCCACATTTTTGACAATTTCCCATTCTACTAAACACTTGAAAATGAAAACAAAGCAAATTCTCTTCCTTGTGCTTGCAGAGGGCCACCCTCTACCTCCACTCCATTTGAACTGTACTTCTGACTTTGCTGTTCTACATTTGTTTACATTTTTCCTGGGTTCCTTTGCTTTTGATATTAATTTAAGAATGATTTTGCTTGTTAATTACTTATATACTGACAAATATATTTTCACTTTATTTACTAAATTGACCCAAGCCTGTTTGTGCTGTTTGCCATGTAGTCCTCTCTGGCAGTTTGTTGTTTTGAAGTACAGTTCCACTGAGTCTCCAAATGATCTCTGAATTACCAACTTCACATCTGGATTCCTCTTCTTCACCCCTCTGTCAATTCTCAAATGACTCTGAGAATTTGAGACTTACTAGAATTCTAGTAAGAAGGATCTATACAGTTTCAGAAACTGTATTTTGTGTCTACGTGAAGGGCCACTCTTGTGACTAGGATAGCAGGGATTATGTTCAGCAAATGAGGCATGTTTTCTCCTTCCTAACAAGTTTGTAAAGGTTGCTTCTCCCTGTCTTTCATTTCCAGTGTTCCCACTGAGGAACTCATATCCAGTGTATGTTTGTAATTGTCAGTGGAAGGTGTTTACACTAGCTAATCTTCTGCTTAGTCCCCTATGGTTGTAAATGAGCTCTTCAGCTTTCTCGATACTTACCTTCTATTGACTTTGCTGCAGGAATAACTTTAACACTTGATGGTTTTTATCCACCAATCAGAATGTAATTACCGGGCTATGGGTGATCAACAAAGCAAAATCATACCTGCTTCCCAAAGACTGAAAATTCACTAGGCAGAATTTTTTTTTCCATTCAACTAATATCATTTGACATTATCTAGCCTTCAGATCTGTGTATATCTGCATTTCTACTTATATTTAAGCATTGATTATAATGTAAGCAAACAATAATGCTTCTTCACAGTATTTAGTTTATTTCAACCTTCCTTAATATATTCTGTATTCATTTTAATGTAAGCTCTCAAAACAATAATTAAGGAAATTATCTATTAATTGACTGATCCATTCATGGAGTTAATATAATACCCCATTTTATAGGGATATGATACTACAAATTCATAAATAAAACAAGGGGAAGAAATCTGTATCCAATTATGAAATGAAGTTTTACTTCTTATAATGTGTTCCTTGATGTAGACATCTTCCAAAAGAAAGAAATCATTTTTGTAACAAAGAAAATATCTGGTCTAAAAAGCAGTTACATGAAAATTTTGTTCTCACTGCAATTGTATGGGCAATTAGTGAGAAAAATGTGAAGCTACCCTTTGTCTGTTGAATTGCGCTCCCATCCTATTATTACTCGACTACACTCACAGCAAAACAATTTTGTTCATTTTATGAAATGTGAGTTTTGTTTGTCCTAAATTCCTTAGTTAAAATTATCTTCTACCCAGGCTTCTTATCAGTCCCTTTTTATGACTATGATTTTCGTTTTTTCCCAGCATATTTAGTGTCAGATTCAATAGCACTTCCATTTAATTAGCTTTTAAAAAGAAAGAGGTTAATATAATTCTTGACAAAGACCTAGTTGTAACCCTGTCTTTCACCTGAGCGTTAGCCCATAATTAAGATCATTTTCTAGGTCAGTCCAATGTGGCCCCCATTATCATCTCAAATCTTTTTAACAAAATTCTGTTTATACTCACTTGCCTTCAGGTGACTAATATATCAGTTATGGTACCATCCAAATGCTGGCATTGTGGTCATCAGTGCAGACAGCTGTGGAAGTTAGTGGCACCATACTCAGAAGAACTGCTCAATACTTATTTGTATGCATGTATGTCTTTCTTGCATATATGTCCATGCACTACTTGTGTGCAGTTCCCCTAAAAGAAGGTGTCAGATATCATGGGCTTTGGTTATAAGTTTTCATATGGGTGATGGGAATCAAACACAGGACTTTTCTGGAGAAGCAATCAGTGTGCTTAACTGCTGAGCCAGGAATAAGCTAAACCGAGTATGGTGTAGTACTATTATGAGGAAGACAAGCAGGCAAACTTAACCATATCATGCTAGTTCTCCAGATATGAAGAGATTAATGAGCTAGGCACATAGTTCATTTGTAGACGACTTGACTACCCTGTTTGGGGCTCTATATTCTAACCCAAGAAAGCACTACATATAAAAAAATAATTTTGGAAATGAGTCTGTGTGAACATGTGCATGGGGTTATTGTAGCTTCCCTATGGCCTTAAAAAGTTTATTCTTAATTAAGTATTATTTAATTTATTCTTAATTAATTCTAAATTTATTTATTCTTAATTAATAACTTTAATCAATATTGAAGGCATAAACTATGTTCCTTTTATTTGTTTTTTTCTTACTATGCCTTTTCAATCTCAGAATCCTTTTCCATTGGGCTTCCTAATTTTTCTTCTCCCAGATTTCTTCAGAGATTGACTTTTGATAGAACTAATGGTAATTATTTATGCACTATAAATGCAATCCATTGCAATAAGAAACTACTAGTTCTTCCATAAGGAGTGTTTTAGTTCCACTGGCCAATGCTTGACACAGTTTTCCTAGTATGTTTTCTATTGTGGTAATAAAGACCACAACCAAATTCAGCTTGATAAAGAATGTGTTTATTTTCTCACAGGTCACAGTCCATCACTGAGAAAAGTCACATCTGTAACTTAGAAAGCGTAAAACCTTTGTAGAAGAAATTTGATCCTTGATCTTGGAAGATTTCTGGCTACTAGCTTGTTCTCCATAGCTTGCTCATCCTGCTCCTTGTACAACCCAGGAACACCTGCCTAGATGTGGCACTGCCCAAAGTGGGAAGTGGGTTTGGTCCCCCCACTTTGATCATTAATTAAGAAAATTCCCTACACACTTGCATACGGTCAATCTGATAGAGTCAGTTTATCTCAATGAAGGTCCTCTCTGCTCAGATGATCTTGCTTTGTGTTAAATTGGCAAACTAACCAGTACAATAGCAATTGCAATCTTAAAAAAAATTGCTTCACAATAAACTATCTTAAATATAAACACTTCCTTATTCTAGAAGGCACACACTCAGGAATCCTGTATTGTAATAGGCTATACTCACCATGTTTATTGGGTCAACTGGTCCAATGCTGTTTACATAAACATCAGTTTCAATTACTGTGGGCCTCACTGCAAAGTAACACAGAATGCTTTATGTTATACAGGATTGTTCTAAAGAAGCCTTAAATTTAGTAATGAATCACATTTTATTATTTCAATCATAATATATCTATTATGAATTGTGACAAAAAAGCCTCTTATAAAATCATAAACATTTAATTTGAAATAAGTTATATAAATATAAATTAATGAGTTAACTTAATATTTCATGGGTACAATATAAAGATATTATGAATGTCTGAAAACTGCCCAACTATATAAAAGACTTTAGATTCAATAAAATTTTTAACATAGTTTTCCTTGCTCTAGGCCTTTAGAGTTAAAATATATTTTGTATATAATATTATTATTATTTAAAGCTAATAAAGAGTTTGATGGTGAGTGCCTAACAGCCTTACTCTCAGAAAGTAAGGGAAAAGCCCTTGATTTCTAACTTTTGCTGATTTCTAAATGGTTAACTATTCCAAGATGCTAATTAAATGGTGAACCATTCCTCAATAACTAGTTTAAATGTACACAGTGAAGTCCCTGAATACAGAGTTGAGAAGATAAATAGCAAAGGTCTACTGAGAGCCAGTTATGACAAACACTGAAACCTATAGAATGGGTATCAATGTGTGTAACACACTGCTTCCAGACTGACTCACATGGGGATCTTTTAAATATTTATTTATTCGTCCATCCTTTCTGTTTTGATAGCAATATTCCTTTATCTTGTTGATAGTTGAATTTTACTGACAACCACATAGAGATTTCCATTGTCTCATCTACTTTGATTTGTATGTTGTCATTAGGGCTTTCTCAGGTACCTTCAGATGGTATAGCTAATCTTTGCATATCCTATCAAAAATGCACCTAAATGGCCAGCATTTTAAATGGTTACAAAGTGATATAATTTATAATTAAAGCTCATCCACTACAGTCTCATATCTGATGGTGACCGTGGTTCTTTGCTCCTTTTTAAACTTCCCTTTAATGAGATTTACCAGAATAATTGCAATGTTCTTTTTTGCAATGAACAATAGCTCCACAAAGTATGTTAAACACTATTCGTAAAATCCATAATATAACATGTAGAGGATAATTTAGTCTTTATTTCAATAGCTTCTATTTGAGAAACAATGTATTCACAAAGTAGACACGATAGGACAAGAATTGCAAGAAGATCCTTCATGTCTTCCAGAGAACTTGATAAAGAAAAGTCTCCTTCTGTGAGCCATGTTTGTTTGGTTCACTTTTCTACCACTGTAAGCTTTGAACACTTTCCCTTTCTGATCTCATATTCCTCACCCATATTCAAAGGCTGTGTGAGTCTTCACTGGTTACCTTTCTTGCTACAGAGGGCCTAATCTGTCATTCTCAATATTTTCTCAATTAAACTTGTCTATGTGGCAAAACCCTCAAGCTACAAAAAAATTCAGTGGAATTTAGTAGTAATTTTGAAAAATCAGTGCTCACAAACCATGATGTTTATTTTTTGAATCCCCTGCAATGATTAGCATCAGCACTTGGAGAATCATTCATTGTCTACATAGATTTATTTATGTGTTTCCTCAGACAAAAAATTATTAAACTGTACATACATTTATTAACCAGAAATATTAGTAAGTCATTTTGAATTAGTTTGAAAGAAAATTGGGCTTTCAGACTGACAAAACACAGGAAGGGTAAATTAACTTGCTAGCCTCAAGCAGTTGTCTTAAATAAAAATAGGTCATGTGATTAAGAGGAAATTTATATGAGAGTGATGACTTCTGAGATGAGTGCCTTTAATTGTCATTTATTTCTGTGAACTATTTACTGGAGGCAATAAATAGATAATTAAACAAATTACAGCCAGGATTTAAAGGATAATTTTTATGAAGCCAATTAACAACAATATAACAGGTTCCTTATTTGAATTTGTAAGTATATTTATTGCCATTTCTAAGCAATTACAACTGATCTAAACACACAACTCTTTCATAATCAGATTTTTTCATTTATACTCATAAATCAACAAATATTTGATTTCTACATTTAATGAAAAACACGTAGCACTGGATCCTGCCTACAGTAGAAACAAAGAACTAGTTAGGGTATTTATTTGGCAAGACATGTTTGTTGTAGTAAAGTGTAGGACTTCCATATATTAAGAGTTACCCTGATGTGGGATTCCCCTCTGTGTGCTGTGATTACCATTAATGAGTAAATAAACTTCTTTGGACCTATAGCAAGGCAGAACTTAGGTAAGCAGGGAAAGATAAGCTGATTGCTGGGAGGAAAAAGGGCAGAGTAAGGGAGTTGCATGGATCTGCTGCTGAAGATAGACATGCTGAAACTTTGCTGGTAGGCCACAACCTCATGGTGATATACAGATTAATAGAAATGGGTTAAATTAAGATATAAGAGTTAGCTAATAAGAAGCTAGAGATAATGGGCAAAGCAGTGTTTTAAGTAATACAGTTCTGTGTGATTATTTCTGGGCTAAGCTAGCCCTGCAGCCAGGAACAAAATGAGCCGGGAACAAAATATTGATTCCATAATATCAATATTTTCGAGCCTCTTATAACATGAAGCTGTGTTTGTTACACAAATATTAATTCTGGTGTTAGGGCACAGGCTACATGGCATTCTGTTACTGGGAAAACTACTGACCAACATAATCAATCAAGGCCACTGTGGATCCAACAAGGGAAGTAACAACATTAGTTCAAGATAAAATAATTGCTGTTGATAAAGATATTCTAATTCTTATATTAGTGTTTTATTAATATCTAAACCAATAGTTTATTGTATAAGGAAAGAAAATTTGAATAAAACATGTGCAATATATTTTTAAGAAACTGATACCAAGATAAAAATTATTATGTGGTGTAGGAGTTCCTTCTGTTTGTGTGTTGCTTTCATTGATTAATGAATAAAAAAACTGCCTTGGCCTTAAAACTTAGGGAGGCAGAGAAAACAGAACTGAATGCTGGGAGGAAGGGCAGTGTCAAAGAACCCATGAATCCTCCTCTGGAGATGGATGCCGGTTAGAATCTCCGGTAATGGAGATATGTTTAATTAATATGTAAGAGTTAGCCAATAAGAAGTTAGAGCTAATGGCCAAGCAGTATTTTAATTAATACAGTTTCTGTGTGGTTATTTCGGGTATAAGCTATCCAGGTGGCTGGGACAAACAAGAGTCCTTCTCCCTGCTCCAAAAATTGATGCCTCCAATGTGGTTAACTAAATCTATGTAAAACCTGAGAGGACTTGGTAAAGAAATTCTAGAAGAAAAAAGGAGAGAGACAGAGAGTTTAACATAGCTTTTTGGCAGTATCCCGTAGCTCCTTTAAGACAGATTTTCCTGACTCAGGAGCCACAGCAGGAAAAAAGCTGCAGTTTTAAAATGCCAGCTTTCTGGGTTATGCTGCTAGCGTGATCTCTGTTTCTTGCAGGAAACAGAGCATTTTAGCCAGGCAGGAAGTATAGGCAGGACAACCAGACAGGAAGTAGAAGTAAAGGAGAATAGAAGAATTCTGGGAAGAAGGAAATCCATTCCTCCACAGTCTTAGCCCAGCCATAGAAGAAGCAAGATGTGATTGCCTTGCTGAAAAAAGTACTGAGCTAGGTGGCTAACACAGATAAGAATAACGATACAAGTTATAAGAGTTAAAAAAAGACATGAACTAATGGGCCAATCAGTTTATAGTTAATGTAGACCTCTGTGTGATTTCGTTGGGACTCAATGATTGTGGGAACTGGGCAAGACAGAAAACCCTGATAGCAATTACTAACAAGAAAATACTCTCCATGTTTGTTTATAGAAAATGGGCAATTTTCTCCTTAATCTCCTTGCTTTATAGTGCTGACAAAATATTCAATTAACAATCATAAAATGTATCTTTTCTAACTATGAATCTATTTTCTAAATCTAAATATGGTAACTCTTGCCTGCTGGCATTAATCAGATGTTTTAATCTATAACCCTATAGAAGATGAGGAAATATTAATGTGAAAATTAAAAAAAATATTTCAGGCTAATTTGGAAGACAAGCTTAATTATTATAACATACAAAGTACAGAATTAACGAAAAAGTAAGCATAAAACTGTCACAGTGACTCATTGCCTCTATGATTGACTTATACTATGAAGATTGTTTATAATCATAATTATTCAAAATTAAAAGTCTTTAAAAGTTGGAAATACTTGTTCCTGCCATCATGCTATTTGTCCAGAGTCAGATAACTGCAGCATTTTTAAGAAATTTGAAAGGAAAAAAATATTCCAGCCTAATCCATTGAAGTGCAATTTAGAGGGAATGCCATCTGGGATCATTAAATGATTTTTAACAGTCAGCAGAGATAATGTTCAATTTATCAATACACAGAGATATCAAATATTTCTATGCCACAATCCCACAATAAATAAGAAACCCATGCACTGTCAAAAAAAAAAAAAACTACCTTTCTTTTATAGAGAAGATTTTAGAGAAGGCTGCATAAGTGTTTTAAGGTTTCTTCTGAGCCATGGTTTTAAATATTCTTTTCTGTGCTGCTAAAAATTTTAACTTTCTAATTTTATTTGGGGAATTATAATATATTTACAGCATTTCTTCCTTCCCTCACCTCACTCCAACCTGATTCCCAGCACTCTTCATCAAACTCATGACTTCTTTTTTCACTAATTGTTATCACATGCAAGCATGCATGTGTATATACATATGTATTCCTAAATATGATCTGTTATCAGTAGACCTCTCCTGTGTGTGTGTTTTCAGGGATGTGAAAGACTACCTCTCATGCTCCAGCCTTTCCTCAGTTTTCTACAGTGCAATGTATAGCACTGAGGCCTTGTGGGCCTTTCACCATCCACCTTGGCATGCCTTGTTCAGCTCACATTGGGACTAAATATCCTATAAACATACACCAAGACTATAAAAGACACCTCCGAAGGAGTGAATATACAGAAAGAACAGAGGTTTGGGATAACTTAATCATACACAGGAGGGAAAGTAGAGCACAAATTATATTTAAAAAGAAGCATTAGTGAGGTATTTTTTCTACAGTAGACTCTAATCTTGTATTCTTGGACTCTATTGTTTAGTCTCTCTCAGATTGTGTCAGCAAAGTACATATCTTTTTTTAAATAAATGTTTTGAATATATAGTTTGCATTAAAATAGTCCTTCTGTAACCTGTATGCATCTTTCTGTACATTTTTGTTGATTAAGGCAGTTCATTTAAATCAAATAATAATACTGGGAAGAAAGTTTTACAGACTTTTCTTATCAAAATAGTCTTTAAGACAATGAGACCATAGAGTTGGCTGAGACATTTTAGTTACTATTTCCCCAGAACCTTAACCTGTAAACATATGACTGAAATAATTGGAAAAGCAGTCTCAGTAATCAATATCAATATATTAGTATTACCATTATAGTTCTGATTGTTGTACAGTATGTGCATGAAATTAAACTAAATACAAATCTATTTTGATGCCCTCATATACTTGTATATGAAAATCTCAAAATACATTGGATGTAAGTTCACAAAATAATGCAGAGATAAAAAAAAATCTAGGGAAATGAATGTTATAAAATGAAAGCACAGTCAAGTCAGTGATCACAGTAAGGAATTACTGAAGAATCCATGTATTATCAAAGACTTTGAATTAGTGATTTCTCATCTTTCAACAAAGAAAGCTTCAGGTCCATATCACATCTTGTACTATCTTACAAATGTGAAGAGAAAATAGGAGTAAGTGCTGTTGAGAGAGCTAGGATTTCTCTGTAATCAGGGAAAGAGCATGAAATGGGATTCAGCATTCTGAGTGAAAATTCTCCAAGCATCTGACATCCCAAAGTTGTACATATGACACTACAAACCGAATATGAACAGTTGTGAAATAATTATGATAATTCAGGAAAACTTCAGTTACTTTCTGTGCTTCCAAGAAAGCTGGTTCTGAACACTTATCTTAAGACTAGAAAATTAAAGAATTTTGGCTCAGTAGAAAAAAAATCCAATGATAAAAATTTCTAAAACACCGCTAATTTATTAAGATTAATCCATAATCATTAATTTACCATGTTTCCAAAAAGCAAAGAGGAATAATCTCAATGTGGCCGAAGCACTGATTAAAATAAAATGTGTATGATCTGTCTCAGGTTACATCATTTTCAGCAAAACAGTAGACTAGCAAAAAGCAACAAATAGTACAGAGAACACATAAAGGATCTATGTTCAAATTCCAAAACATGTTTCCAGGAAAAGACAGAAAGAGAGATAAAGAAGAAAGAAGTGAGACAGGGAATGAGGACAAATTCTGTTAGAAATACCTCAAGCACAGTCTCACTCTGTGTAAGACTTTTGTTTTTGTCCACAGAGTGGAATCAAGTTTGTGAGAGATGGGAATCAGTAACAAGCTTAAGACTGATGTGAAAATCCCATTAAATGGAACCTGTGTACCATCCATCTGAAGGTACTTAAAACTGTGCTCTGAGGCTAGAACAAATAGTAAGAGGAAAGAAATCTAAGACTAACTGTGTTATCAAAGAACATTCTTCAAAACAAGGTGTTTCTGGACAAAGTCCAGTATCAAAAATGAAAATAGAAATATGCTTTAAAAACAGATGGAAAAAGAACCAAACAAGAATTATGTGTTTCTATAAGAAACAGAATCCAATGATTTGAATGCCATTCAATCCTCTTCCAACACAAAAGAAACATCACCATTACACCTACTAAATGCATTAAAACGTTGTAAGTGACCATGTAAGAACATCAATGGAGTGAAACTATGAAGCTATGGAAAATATCTACAAAGCACAAAATAATTAAACAAAAGAAATATTGCAAAAAAATTTAAGAACCACCCTAATCAAATTATGGAAAAATGCTTACAGACAATAAGCAGTAGAAATCTCAGAGGAAAATACTCAGAGTAGCTGCTTATATTTAACAAGCCTTTGGAATATGATAACCACTCTGAATCAGAAATTCAGGCAGTAACCCTGGGCTGCAATTCCTGTCCTTTAAACCAAGAAACAGAACCTGGCTGGAGAACTATGTGAAATAGACACAAAAATGAAATCACACATGACCAATAGTGAATACAGAAAAAATTAATAATAGACTGTAGTCACTAAAAAAACTAAATACAATATAAATACATGGCAGGTAATTGTTATTAACTTATCTATAATAGAATTGATGAAAAAATCAATACATCAGATTAGAAATAATAATGGAGCCATGTGAAATAAAGAATAATTCTTCCTGGCATTAAAAGAACAATTCATTACTCTTTAAAGAAATTATTAAGTGTTTGGGAGAGAGGTTAACCAAACTGAATCATTCTTGGGCATTTGATAGCAATGCTATTCTTTTAAAATTTATTTTTGTTAATTTCAGTAATCTCCAGAAAGAAAAACTTAAAATAAAATAAGCAGTGAATTTTTATCACACTTTTCAAAAGAAACAAGCCAAGAGTGCCACAGACAAAATACCCAACCAAGAAGAAAGTCAGCAGAAGGGTGAACCCAAGCTTTTGCATCTGTATGTTCTACACTTAAAGAACAAGTCAGCAGAAAAGGCTATCCACTCATAAACAATGTATGGAAAGTCTACATAAGGAATGACTCAGAAAATTTCAAAAACAACGGAAAGGACTACTAAATGATAAATATTTAAACTTTAATAATGCAGAAAACACTAAAATATTATAACAAAATGAAAACTAATTTGAAAATATTGTTTTCTGTAAGCTAACAGAACTGGCTTAGCCTCATAGGGTAGGAACAAAACTTAGGTAGGCAGGGAAAACTTGATGGCATGCTGGGAGGAAGAAAGCACAGTCAAGGGACTCAAGTCGTGGATCTGCTGCCAGTGATAGACATGCTTTGCCTGTAAGCCACTGCCATGTGGCCATACACAGATGAATAAAAATGGATTAAATTAAGATGTAAGACTTTTCCAAAAAGAAGTTAGAGCTAATGGGCCAAGCAGTGTTTTAATTAATACAATTTCTGTGTGGTTATTTGGGGGATAAGCTAGCCAGGCAGCCGGGACAATCTAGCGGGCCCTCCTGTTACAGCTAGATTCAGAATTTATACCAAATCCAGGAATATTATTCAAAATACAATTGCATTTAAAAATAAAAGCATAAAATTGTGTCCGACTTTTTTATTCATTAGGAAATTTGCTTTTAAAGACATATATTGTGCATAGAAATAAATTAAGTTCTAAAATTACATGACTTTATGAGGATTTGCCAAACATGAGACTATATGGTAGTGACATGAAAATCAAGTTATTATTGCTGAAAATGTAAGTTGTAAAAAGAAGGAATTGAGGGTTAGAACGAATACTGTGATGTTTGTATTTGAGTCAAATCTACAGTACCAAGTCATGCCTCATAGTACATGTATAAAAGAAAAATCCATGAATATTAAATCCTATACGTGTGTAGAAAATACACCATTTTTTACTCTAGTCAGCTGAAGAGATTTTTAAAAACTGAATGAAGCTGTATAGTGATGAATACACCTGGGGCTTAGATCTTGAATTCTAAATGTCATTCCAAAAATAAATAAAAGTACAAAAGAACTCAACGTCCTTGGAGGATGAGCTATTTCTAGTTCCGGGTCAGGATGAGCTAGAATGTTGGATGTGAGAAAAGAAACCACGAGCTTCTAAAACACATACCCATATGAAGGGAACAAATTATAAGACGCTCCTGTGACTAAATGTTTCACATTGTACAATACAATGAATAATGACAATAATGGACTATGAAATGTAAAACAAAATAACTGCTCATGGCCTTTGATGATGCTAGTAATAATAGGTAAGCAATTGCAAGAGAAAGCTACACTGTACCTTATGGTAGTATTTTAGTCAACATGTGTAGGATGAATAATGGCATTATTGAATCTATTTGAAAGATAGAGCAGTTTTAAATGTCACAGATGTGATTCACTGATGATTCTAAAATAATGGAGGGGTGTGCTGGAAAACTTTTGTATAGTTTCACAGTATACCTTTAAAAATATTAATCAGAAAGGGACGAACTTGAAAGACTAAGTAATTATGCATATTAAAAACATTACTATCACAAGTGATAAGCTGAACTAGAATAGAACAGTACCACAACCTCCTGATGCAGTGGATTGAAAAGGGACAACATCATTGTGGAGGTATTGTAGGCTGTTATATTGTTGTTATATATTATATATTATATTGTTATATATTGCTGAGGCATTACAGGACTGTAATAAAGCCTGTAGGTACATTCAGACTCAAGGGCACTCAAGTGGTTAGTGCTCTTTCTCTCTTTAAATTAAGGTATAATTATATAATTTTCTATTTTCCCTTTACTCCCTCCAATTGTTCCACTGTACCCTCTTTGCTCCCAACTGGACTCATGAATGGGCTATCTCCATCAAATCCATTCTCTCAGGGCTCAGAGAACTCTGCAGAAGAGGAGGTGGGAAGAATGTAAACCTAGAGTAAATGGAGTACACTGAAATATCAAGGTCTTCTAGACACAACAGAGTTAGCAAAAATATAAACTCAGAGAGACTATGGCAGCATGTGCAGGGGTCTTAGACCTGAAATGAGGACGGGACACAGGCTCTTCTATAACCCAGAAGAACTCACTGCTAGGAGCTTGCAACCTAAAAATTGTTTTCTCTAGAAAAGTCTCATTAGGGAAACAAACCACCCTTAAGAAAAGGCCACACAAATCTGCTGCTAGATGACGAACACAAAACAAAGGCAAAGGCATATTTGAGGAATTTTTTTCTCTCATAATATTAATTAGGGGTGTTTTTTTTAAAAAAATTCACTACAGGTCATTGCATATATATTATAGCTTCTGATTTTTTTTTGGATTATTTAATTTTATTTCTTTGGGTGACATAAGGCCATCTTCATCCTAATATGTAATATACTATTTCTTCTTTTAACTTTTAAATTTTTTTTTAAAAAGGAAACAAAGCCGGGCGGTGGTGGCGCATGCCTTTAATCCCAGCACTTGGGAGGCAGAGGCAGGAGGATCTTTGTGAGTTCGAGACCAGCCTGGTCTACAAGAGCTAGTTCCAGGACAGGCTCCAAAACCACAGAGAAACCCTGTCTTGAAAAAACCAAAAAATAAATAAATAAATAAAAAGGAAACAAACTATCTTTTTTATTTTACATACCAATCCCAGTTTTTTCATTCTCTCCTTCTCCCATTCCTTCCACCTTCTCCCACAACATGCCAACCCTCATCTACTCTTCAAGGAGGATAAGGCACATTGCTTTGTGGAAGGTCCAAGGCTCCCCCTGTTGTATCTAGACTGAGCAAGGTATCCACCTAAAGAGAATGGGTTCCCAAAAATCAGTACAAGTAGTAGGAATAAATCCTGGTGCCACTGCCAGTGGCCCTACAGTCTACTCCAGCCATGCAACTGTCATCTACATTCAAAGGATCTAGTTTGTTTCTATGCTGGTTCCTTCCCTGTCTGGCTAGAGTTGGTGAGCTCCCATTAGTTCAGGTAAACTGCTACAATGGGCATCCCCATTATATTCTTGACCTCTTTGCTCATATTCTCACTCTTCCAACTTTTCAACTGAACTTTGGGAACTCAGCCCAGTGCTGCACTGGATTTCCCTGCCTCTATTTCCATAAGGTGCTGGATGAAGGGTCTATGGTGACATTTAAGATATTCATCAATCTGACTACAGGGCAAGGCCAGTTCCGGCAACCTCTCCTCTATTGCTTAGGGTCTTAGCTGGTATCATCCTTGTGGATTCCTAGGAATTTCTCTAGTGCCAGGTTTCTTGTTAGCCCCATAATGATCCCTCAATCAAGATATCTCTTTCATTGCTCTCCAACACTGTCCTTCCTCCATCTGGACTATCCTAATTGTGTTCCAGGAAAAAAATTACACACTCAAAAACGCATATACTTTTAATAAAATATTAAATCCATTTAAATTTAATAAATGATTGAATCTTATTTCTAGAGGAAAGACCATAAAAATATGGACAAAATATGCATGTTCTATATTATAAAGCATATGAAGTTTCAGTGAAAAAGTAACCCTTGCTCTATATGAACAGAAAGTAACAAGCAGAGGAGGTCTTAACAATTTCTCATAAGCATCATCATTCCTCAATAGTAATGAAATGGAAGTTGGCTTCTGATAATCCAAAACAATTGAACTTTGTGATTTTGTCCTGCCAGGGCACTTGGAATGAAATTAAACAAGTAAAGTATTCATTATTGTAAACAAATTACATTTTTATATTACTAACATAAATGCAGAGTTATCTCACATTAAATAATGAAGTTTAATCAATTGTGAGTAAATATACAAAATTGATTTTTTTTATATAAGCTAAGTACTTATTTTAGGGAAATACGATTACTATTCATAAAACTTCAAACATATCTAATTATATTTAACAACATTTCTTTTTTATGTTCATAGCAATTTTATTCATCTTTAACATAATTTATTTTATTGAATCTCTGGGAATTTTACATCATTCATCATAATTCCACTTAGCTGTCAGTTCCTTTAAGCCCTCTGCTCACCCCTGCAGTGCCCCTGATAAGAAATATAATAGAAAAAAATCAAACCAAACAAAACCAAGTAAATAAACAAACAAAAAGAAAAAGATAACGTTTCTTGACATAATTATTTAAGGAAAAATAATTTACAACATTAAATATCTTATCCCCTGGAAATTTAAATATGTAAAGATTTCATTGTTACTGGTAATCTTAAATTCTCTATTAAAATTTTGTTATTTTTGTTTGCTTATTTGGTTTTGTTTTAAAGTCACTCAGAGAAATTTATCAGTTAATTGTACTGTTAAATGTATCCACATTTGCAATAGACTTAGACATACAATCTTAAACAAAGTCGATTGCCTCCACTAACTTTGCCATCACTACTTATAGTTATATGCTAATTAAATGTCTTCCACTGTCACGAAATTGGAACCTTTCATTTTTGTCAACACAATTACTTTCAGAAACTTCGTTTTCTCCAAACAGTTTCATCAAAACTCTCTGCTAACACCTTTTATATCACTAATTGATGAACCACTACACAAAAGGGTCTTGTTTTCTGTTTCTTCTCTCATTGTGAATTCCTCAAAGACCCTGGCCACCGCAATTAAGTACCCTCAACTATAACAATCTGTAGCTTGCCTTGGATATTTGAAAAGGACTAAAATTGCACCAGGGAAGTCATCAAAATCCTAGATCATAACATCAGACTTACCTCCTATGTCTGGACGAAGTTTGTTATCATAACCTTGAAGTAATGAATTGAGAATTTGTGTGATATCTCCTTCATGAATTTTTGGTGCCAAGACCCATGTTTTATTCATGGTTAAATCTTCATCATCTTCATCATCCGCTTTATCAACACTAAATGATTCAAAGAGAACATTGTATAGTAGAAGTTCCATCAAAATCTTTTCAATTAAAATATATAATTTATTTCAGAATTATTCTAACATATAGTAGTATGATCATATATAATACTTTAAAATGTATTAGCTGATAAAATAAATACATCAAAATCAAAAATTAATAAGCATGCTAAAACAAATATTGAGGATTTTCTGATTCTGAGATCAATAAAGGGATGCGTGCCTTCTTAATATATGTTAAGGGAATGCAGAGAACCTGAGTTCTAAATATTAAGAATTTAGTTTCTAAGTGAGCCACTGAATAACGAAGGAAACCAGATAAACATAAGTCTCCTTACCCACAAAACTGGGAACACAACTACAACAGTCTAGGTAATATTTTAATGTTTCCTTCCCAGCTTTATTCTTTTAAACTCATTTATTGATTCTTATTGTTTCTATTTAATTTTATAAGGTATATTATAAAACTTTGCAAATAAATAAACATCACACTTCATAGTTAACAAGACTTAAAGTCAATACAACTCAATGAATTTATAGTGTGAACCATCATTGAGAACAGAGGCTGTGCAGCTTCTTGTTAAATTTTATCCTTTCAGCAACATTCATATTTTATTCATTTATCCACCAACAAAATCAAAACTAAAAACTCCAAGACAGAATTAGAATTTGAAAAAAAGAAGCTGACTCTATATCTTTTCTTCCAACTCAAACCCATTGTTACTACAATCAGTCCTTACTCATCCCCTTACATTTAACTTTTTGTTGTCTCTTTTCTTCATGTTATATTGTACCCATATGTATATTTGCTTACATCTATAGATAGAAACACAGAATAGATTAAAATACAATTTTTTATCACATATATTGATTGCATCCGCTATTTTTTACAGTACAAAGAGCTGAATAATGCAATATTAATACAATAAATCAAAGCGTAACTTAAAAGAACTTTATTTCTTAGCTTATCACCTCAGTAATTCTGATATGTTGAGCATATAATGACTTGGGTTTTTTTTTTCATTCTTATCAATGTCCATTCTTCTCTATGGAAAAACACTTATCAGCCCACTGGCTTCTGACTTGGCCATCCTTTCTGCAAGAGGATTATACAAACCTTGGCCTCTTAAACTCATATTTGACTCTTTAAATGGTTTTGAAAAATATTTATCAGCGCCAAGCCGAAAGTCTAATATCATATTAATTTACCATGCAGGTGATTAGTTACATTTAACCTCACTCCATCTGTTCAGTCCAGGAATGAGAGTGGCATGGACAAGACCATTGAACTGTAATAATCAAGTAGCCTAAGTTTGAAAGTCACAGATATTTCATGATATCTTTACATATCTAAAGTTTCTGTACAGAGCTAAACAGAGAGCTCTCAACAAAGGAATCTCAAATAGTTGAAAGGCATTTAAGGAATTGCTCAACATCCTTATCTATTAAGAAAATGCAAACCAAAACAACTCTGAGATACTAACTTACACCTGTCAGAATGGCTAGGATCAAATCCACTAATGACAGCTTATGCTGGAGAGGATGTGGTGTAAAGGGAACACTTCTCCATTGCTGGTGTGAGTGCAAACTTGCACAATCACTTTGGAAATCGGTATGGTGATTTCTCAGACAACTGGCAATCAATCTGCCTCAAGACTCAGCAATTCCGATTTGGACCTTGAGATTTCTGTCCGGTGCTCCAATTTGGGTCTCTGTCTCTGATCCTACTGCACGTGCTGGCTTTGGGGGGGCCTGGGCGGTTTGGATGCTCAACTTACTAAACCTGGATGGAGGTGGGTGGTCCTTGGACTTCCCACAGGTCAGGGAACCCTGATGGCTCTTCAAGCTGATGAGGGAGAGGGACTTAATCGGAGGAGGGGGAGGGAAATGGGAGGCGGTGGCGGGGAGGAGGCAGAAATCCTCAATAAATAAATAAATTTACAAAAAAAAAAGACTCAGCAATTCCACTCTTGGGAGTATACACAAAGGATGTTCAATCATACCCCCCAAAAATATTTGCTCAATTATGTTCTATGTACAAATAAGTACAAATATTACTTATTTGTAATAGCCAGAAGCCGGGCGGTGGTGGCGCACGCCTTTAATCCCAGCATTCGGGAGGCAGAGGCAGGAGGATCTCTGTGAGTTCGAGACCAGCCTGGTCTACAGAGCTAGTTCCAGGACAGGCTCCAAAGCCACAGAGAAACCCTGTCTCGAAAAACCAAAAAAAAAAAAAAAAATAGCCAGAACTTAGAAACAACCTAGATACCCCTCAACCAAAGAATGAATAAAGAAAATGTACATTTACACTATGGAGTCAGCAGTTAAAAAAAAAAGACATCTTGAATTTTGCAGGCAAATAGATGGAACTAGAAAAAAAAATCCCAAGTAAAATCATTCTGACCCATAAAGACAAACACTGTGTGAACTCGCTTATAAGTAGAGATTAGATATAAAGCAAAGGATAACCAGACTACAGTACACAACCCCAGGGAAGCCAGGAAACAAGGAGGACCCTAAGAGAGACACAAATAGATACCCCATGGGAAGGGGAAATACACAAAATCTTCAGAGTAAATTGGGGAGTGTGGTGTGAGTGTGTAAAGGGAGTGGGGACAGGAGAAGGGGAAGGGGAAGGAGACCATGAGGGATTTGTAACTTTGAGTTGGAGGAAGTAGAGAGAAGGAGAACAAGGAAAGAGATATCTTGATAGAGGGAGCCATAATTGTGTCAGCAAGAAACCTGGCACTAGAGAAATACCCAGAAATCTATAAGTATGACCTTTGCTAAGAATCTAAGTTATAGTGGAGAGGGTGACCTTTACTATCCTTTCCCCTGTAAACAGAATAATGACTACCTTAATTGACATCATAGAACCTTATGCAGTAACTAACAGAAGCAGATGCAGAGATCCCCAGATAAGCATTGGGGTGAGCTCCTGGAGTCCAGTTGTAGAGAGGGAGGAGTGGTAATATGAGCAAAGGGGTCAAAACTATAATAGAGATACCCACAAAAACAGCTAACCTGAGCTACTGGGATCTGACTCTAGGCGAAGAGCTCAGGAACCTGCCTAGGACCAAACCAGGTCCTAGGAATGTGGGTTACAGTTGTGTGGCTTGGGCAGTTTGTGGGGCCACCAGACATGGAACCAGTATTTATCCCTAGTGCACGAACCTGCTATTTAAAGCCCATTCCCCATGGATGGATATCTTGCTCAGCCTAGATACAGGGATGAGGGAACAAGTCCTGCTTTAAGTGATGTGACAAACTTGGTTGACTCCACATGGGAGGCCTCATCCTCTCTGAGGAGTGGACTTGGAATTGATTTGAAGGAGCAAGAGGAGGAGAGGGAGAGAGAACTGGGATTGATCTGTAAAATAGCAAAGGTTGCTAAAAAATAATGCATTTTCCTATTTTATTTATAGGAAAGTCTGTTTGACTTTTATTTCATATTTTAGGAAACAAATGAACATGTGTTATTTACTCTTGCCTCAGGCTGACTTCCTTAAATGCTCAGCAGTTTCTCTCACCAAGGCCACAACAAGTAACCTGGCAACCTGAGTAAGCTCTTTGCCCTTTCATTTTATCTCTTTTAAATGATTAAATTCAAATGAATAAAATGTACTTTTTACACAACATCAAGAAATATCCTTTGTAGAGTCAAAAGGCAATTGCTAGGCCACAACATTACACTTCTGCCATATTCTCTGTATTCTATACATTGCAGACCTGGAATAGCCCCAGAGGAATTAATTGTTTGACACACAAAACACAGGTGGTTCTGAGATTCTCACACTTGCCCTTCTCAGTAAAGACAGTTAAATATTATTTAATATTTTTTCTTCTTTGTCAAAATCAGGTGTTCAAAGGTGTTTGGATTAATATCCGGGCTCTTCTATTTGGTTCCATTGATCTTCCTGTCAATTTTTATGCCAATACCAGGCTGATTTCAGTACTGTAGCTCTGTAGTAGAGTTTGAAGTCAGGGATTGTGATGCCTCCCGAAATTCTTTTATTGTACAAGATCGTTTTGGCTATCCTGAATTTTTTTGATTTTTCCTATGAAGTTGAGTACCATTCTCTCAATGTCTGCGAAGAATTTTGCTGGGAGTTTGATGGGCATTGGATTGAATCTATAGATTGTTTTTGGTAAGATTGCCATTTTTATTATGTTAATTCTACCTGCCAAAGAGCATGGGAGAACTTTCCACTTTCTGGTGTCTTCTTCAATTTCTTTCTTCAAAGATTTAAAGTTCTTGTCATACAAGTCTTCCAGTTGCTTGGTTAGAGCTACTCCTAGATATTTTATGCTATTTGTGGCTATTGTAAAAGATGATGTTACTATGTTTATAGGAGCATTGTTTGTCATATCCAGAACCTGGAAACAACCTAAATGCCCTTCTACCAAAGAATGGATAAGGAAAATCTGGTACCTTTACACAATGGAGTACTACACTATGGGGAAAAAAATGATGACACCTTGAAAACTGCAGGCAAATGAATGGAGATAGAAAACATGATATTGAGTGAGGTAACCCAGACCCAGAAAGACAATTATCATATGTACTCACTCATAAGTGGGTTTTAAACATAAAAAAAAAACAGCCTACAAATCACAACCCTAGAGAACCTAGACTACAATGAAGAACCTAAGAGAGACATACATGAATCTAATCTACATGGGAAGTAAAAAAAAGACAAGATTTCCTGGTGTAGGAGGTCCTTCTGTCTATGTGTTGCTTTCATTGGTTGAATAAAGAAACTGCCTTGGCCTTTTGATAGGGAAGAACTTAGGTAAGCAGAGAAGATAGCACTGAATTTTGGGAGGAAGAAATCAGAGACAGAGAACTGCCATGGAGCTGCCAGAATCAGACATGCTGAATCTTTTTCCGGTAAGCCATGATATTGTGTTCATATATACAAATTAATAAAAATGGGTTAAATCAAGATGTGAGAGTTAGCCAATAGGAGGCTAGAGACAATAGGCCAGGCAGTGTTTAAATGAATAGAGTTTATGTGTGGTTATTTCAGATGTAAGCTAGCTAGGTGGTTGGGACAAAAGGCAGGCCCTCTCTCCCTCAACAATTTCCTGAGTAAATTGGGAAAATGGCGACCATGGGAGAGGGTTGAAGGGGAAGGGAGAGGAAGGGAGCAGGGCAGAGAAAAATGTATAGATCAATAAAACCAATAAAAACTGAAATTAAAATAAACAACTAAGAAGTATATACTATCTATAAAAAAGACAATTAAAAACTGCTTTCTTTGTGGTAAACTTTAAAATGAAGATGAAGGCTTTTCGCCGCACTTCAAAGACTCCAATAGCTATCACGAGTACAAAGATAACGTGCCATACATATGCAGTTACTATATTTTCACATATTTTATTTCTTGAGTTGTTTTTAAAATATTCAGTGCTTCTTCTCATAGAACTTTATATTATTTCCTTTAACATGTCTCACTGTTTTCTCTAAAATAAATAAGTACATATTTAGGTAAGCTGAGATACATCAAACACTGAAATTCTTGGGTTCCCGGCTGGTGAGCCAACTTGGAAGAATATTATATCAAATTCTACTTACTGGAGAATTGTCAATAAGCTGTGTTTTAGTCTTCCTTACATCTCTCAATCCCTCCTTCATAGAAAGAGCTATTTGCTGGATATGGAAGAGTCATTGAACATACAAGTGTCCAGTCTTCAACTGAAACATGATTGTAGTCAAATTTCTCAATAAACTAAAGGATGTTCACTCTAGTTTATATGGTAACAACATTTTGATAAAGAAAATCACACATTCACAGGGAGTTATATTTTCTCTTGCAGGAAGCAGAGAAAATTGACCTTGGTTATATTAAAGTTTTCTTTTCTGATTTTATCTCAGCACAGAAAGGAATTTCATTAGTGCTAATTTCTTTATACTTTACTTCAAGCTATTCAAATCAGTTTCAGAATATTTGTTAATTATTTTAACATTACATTCGTATTATGTGGATAATTAAAAATACCAGTTTTGAAACATAATTGTTACACTCTACTGGATATGTAGATATTGCAAAAAGAAGGGAGAATACTACAAAACTGGTATATTTTAGACACCTATTCATTTATAGGAACTAAATATTCATTATTTGTTTTTCTTTACTGACACTATAGATATTTCTGAATTCATTTTCAAAGAAGTCTACAAGTAATTTAAATTCATGCAATTGTAACCTCAATGAGTCTTTGCATCTTGATATGTGATTTTCTTAATTGTATACTATAACTGATGGTTTAATTGTTATTATCACCAATTGGGCATAACAAATATCAATGGTTTTAAGGAACTGAACCTACAAAATATCCGGTGGTGGTTCTGACCATATGTAATGTCATCTAATCTCCATTAATTTGGGGAAACCACATTTACATCTCTAGCTCAAAGATAAGAATGGGTTTGTTTTACAGGACATCACTATAAATAGTAGAAATAGCTTTTTTTATTTTCTAAAGATTCATATAAACTGTAAACATGTTCCTTATGATAATTCCACGAATCATCTGATTTATCCTTTCTGAATAATCCAAATGGTGGGATGTGGATTTGCTACTTTGAAGGAGCACAACATAAATAGCATCCAATTGGGAAGCTTGTTAGACTACATAAGTTTATAAAGCTTCCTCAGTCATCCTTTGGTACCAAGAAGGTAAAATAATAACCTTAAGAGATCACACTTTTGAAAGTGTGACTATTAATGAATCACATCTTCTCTGTGAAAAAGGCTTTCTAAGAAACTGTCTCCAGCACAGAATTTTCATTCATTTATGGAGCAATTACCATGTATTTAAAAAGTGTGAAGTTCTGGAAATGCAAAAACAAATAATGGGATGTTCCTGTTGTAGTGAATATTTCCTAGAATGGGGCAGATCTATTGAAACAAATGATATTGGAAAACATCAAACACAACAGTGGTTACTTAATTTAAAAAAATGGCATACATTTTAAACAACAGGATGTTTTAGTAAATAGTGAAATATGCATATCATACATTGTGCACATTTAACCAACCAGTGTTTATAGATGACTTGCAAAAAAGACTAGAAACTTAGCAAAGCAAATTGAGAGCTCAAGCACTTCTCTATCATGCATAAGGTCTGAAATTCAATCTTCAGGATTGCTGTGGAATACTCCTTCGGTTAGTTGTGAAAATATGTTGCTTTAATTTTTAACACAAAGTTGATGGGTCTAGAGATAGGCAGGAATTTGGGGACAAAGAGAATGCTGGGAAGAAGAAACATGGAGTCTGAGGAATTTCGAGAGAAGCAGAGAACAAAAAGAACATGCTGTGCTGAAGGCAGGTACCATCATGTGGCTGAGCGCAGGTGCCATCATGTGGCTCAGGGCAGATAAGAAATATGAATGGAAGGGTTTGATAGTAGCAAACTTGAGCTATCAGTCGAATATTTATAATTAATATTCAGTCCATGTTTCAGTTATTTGGGAACAGGCAGGTGGAAAAGAAAAATCTTTCTACATACCATTACTTAACCAAGTCTATTTGATATGATATTATAATCACAATATCATAGGAAAAATAACAGTAAAAAGTTGGCTGCTATCATCCTTTATGTGTAAAATGATTCTAAATGTTTTGTGAAGAAACAGATAAGAAAAATACTTAATATTCTACATCAGAAGAACTATAGAAGCTTTTTTATTCAATAGTATTATACAGTTTTCCAGTACATAATTTATAATATTAATACACAGGAAGGAGTTAATATAGTAGACATCCTAACCTAAAAATAAACTGCTGCACTGTCTATACCAAAAACTGTTCTGAATTGAATTTCTAATCTTAAAAAATAAATAAAGGGAGCCTTTTTGCGGGAGAGATAGAACATTTTTCTGTCAACAAATTGTCATGACAGCCCTGAAATTGACTGGTAGCTCACTGGCCTGGGAACACTGCTCTTCAGGCTATCCAGCTGCTGGCACCTGGGAGCAGCCCTGAGACTATGCAGACCATTGCTATCAAAGCTGCTGTCAGGAAATAATTGAACGTGAAGGTGCCGTAGTGTAGCCACTCTTGCCTGATGCCTCCCTCTGCTAAGGTTCTTAGCAGAGCAATGTCCTCTTGAGTCCTCCATCCTAAAGTTCCTCTTCCCTCTCCAGCATCACAGATAGGAAAATTGTGCTTCTGCACAAAGCTTTTCTCTCCTTTATGCCTCCCATCCCGTTATCTTTTCCCATACCTTTCACTCAGCTGTATCAAACATCTCTTGTCTCATTTTGGCAACTGTATTTTACTCTGAAGCTTCTGTTTCTACAGTTCTTTACGACTAGTTACTAGTGAAAGTTTTTGAGTCATATGGATCATGCCTTTCTAAGCTCTTCCTGTAAAGCACTATACAATGTTCTGACACATAAAAACTACTTTGATGGCTATATTACTATTTTTCATATCATAAGTGCTTTTACCTGGAATTTAAGCAACAATTTAAGTAAAGACAAATGTAGAGATGGGCCTAGTTTATCACTATGGCAACATGCATGCACCCAAAGCAAATCAAGCAACTGCTGCTGACCAATGTTCACATAGAAGATGAATATTCTTAACTTTTCTCAGGATAAGACTGTTGTAGACCTGTTTCCCTGGAATAATTTCAGGCACCTCCCTCTCACTTACAAGATGACCTAGTTTGGATGATGAATTATAGAGCAAATCCATAGATAGCACACATAAAAAGGGCAGTGTGTTCTGATTCTGACACACGAGGGAACCTCTCCCATTAATCTACAAGAAAACAGGGTGTAATCCAGACCAGTTTAATGAATTGCCTAAGGAATTTATCTAAACTTTGAAGGAGTATTGATCTGCCTGCTTCCCATGGTTTGAACAAAGGTTATAATTTCAAGTGACATACACTGACAGGGCCATAAATTTCATACAGGTATTCCCTATATATTTTCTGGGAAAAGACAGGCTCATTACAGTCTATTGTATTGAGTATATATGAAAAAAATCTCAGGGTAACAAGTACAATACATATTTTTCTATTGTTACTCATACTTTAACACTTTGAGACTAATTCAGTGATTACTACTATACCATCACAAGAAAAAGTACTACTACTGCTACTAAGCTCATAAAAATACCAAATATCATAATTTACATTATCATTAGTATTATTTTTTGATATTATACTAACTTGACTCTCCAGGAATAAGAATGAGTAATAGATATTAAGTGATGAAGGAAAAGTTTACTTGAACAGTAAACCAGAGTTGACGCCATTGGGTATTGTCAAAGGAAAAATAATAACCTCAGATATTGGGACTACAAGTTTTGACCTTATTTTAACATCATTTGTATATTTAATTATATGAACTTTTTGATCTTAAATAATGTCAATATTAATAAATAAAACCCTCCATGAAGACTCAGACAAATGGACGGGCAGCAGATATGGGTCCATTCTAAAACTCACTTGCATAAAGCAAAATAAAATTAAAGATAATCAATTCAGTGAGGCTTAAAGAACAGCAAAGGATAACAACCATAGCATACACAGCTGTTTTTACTGTGTGATGTAATATGAAGAGCCCCATAGCTGCCTAACTTTGCTGCCCGCATACATAAATGATGTGGAGAGTAGTTGAAAAAGTAATTATTATATTTAAAACATAAAATTTTAAAAGACAATTATTTCAGTTTCATGAATTCATTTTTCCCAATTATTGAAAACAGCTTCCCCTCCCTCTAACCCTCCCCAGATTATATCCCACCTCCCTTTCCATTCAGAACCATGCCATTTCTGTCTCATTAGAGAACAAACAGGTTTTCATGGATAATAGTACAATAAAATATAAAAGAGAAGATAAAAACAAAACCTAACACATTAAAATTGTGCAAAACAAACTAACAGAAGGCCAAAAAGGAGAGAGAGAAGGCAAAAGAATCAGAGAATCATTCATTGTACACTTAGTAATTCCATAACAACACTAAATTGGCATGTGTGTGTGTGTGTGTGGTGTGTGTGTGTGTGTGTGTGTGTAACTAATACATAGGGACTTGATCAATACCACAGCGCTTCTCCCAGACACACACACTGCCAGTTTTAAGAAACTGGCATTTCACAAAAACATTTTGTGAATTTGTATGTAATTGCTCAAATAGATTCTACAAAAGGTCAAATTTAAACAAGGAATTGAACAGAATTATTTTTCCTCAGAGTTCTATAGCACCTTGTTGTCTCTTGCTAAATGGCTAATATTTTCTTTCATTTATTATGCTCAATATATTTGGATCATTCTTTTCCCCCTTCTCCAAGTTCTTCCAAATCTTGCCTTTTTAAAAACCACCAAAGTTCAGTCTTGCTCACTCTCTCTCAAAAACACAATAACGAAAACCAAAAAGGCATCAAATATAACAGCACTCATGCACACACAGAATCAATTCACACACACACACACACACACACACACACACACACACGTGTTGTGTTATTGAATAGTTCACTAACACAATGCCTGTCATTGAGTGTTTAGATACACTTAAAGTATCACATTGAAGAAAACTAATTTTTCCCCTCCAAGAATCAATTGTAATACCATCTGGTTGGTGTGGAACATTGTGCCTACTTCCCCTTTCCAGTTGTGATTTTGTTTGACACTGTGCATGTCTTGTGCAGACTATATTCTTTGTGAATTTGCATGTTCATCAACCTTATTGTGTCAGGAAGAGCCTTTTTCCTTGGAGTTGCTAGCTATGGCTCTTATATTCATCACATCACCACTTCTATGTAGAACATGTGCATATACTTGACTTATTTGGTATGTATGAATGCAGTCTGCTTTAGGATGAGTATAATTATACAGTTCAAAATGCATTGACAGACAAACAAACAAATTAAGGGAAAAAGATATGAGATCTGTCTTATATTTATTGGTAGGAGAGAAGCAAAAAAGACATGATTCCAAAACATGAAACGTAAGTGTAACAAAAGAATGAATTTCCTAGCACATTCTGAGCATTCATCAAACATGTAAATATTTCAAAAGTAGTGTTAGAAATGCTCCTTATTCCATAAACAATTGGAAATATTTAACCAAGATTTTGTGTAGCAGACAATGAGAAGTGTGGAATATATAATTACCCAGAATCTTTTACTACTGGGGAAACATTTAATAGAAAAACAAAGTGAGTTCATATTTTCTAATACATATCTTTTTCTTAAGTTAATTTTAAGAGGTTTGGTTCTATTTTGCTCAGCTTAACTAATCTGGGCATACTCAATATATTATGCTTAATAATTATTAGGTGTCGAAATCTTGTAGATATTCTTATTTAAAGAAAGAAATTATATAGTCTGAGTAAATCCAAAAATTTTAAGGTCCTGCTCTTTAAATGTGCCATGATTTTGTCAGGATAATCTCATTTGTGAGAGTAAATCTCTGAGGAGCAGTTGTAGACTCAGGCTTTGTAACTGCAGCTCAGTCTTTTTCAGTTCATGTTTTCTTACTGCTGTGCAGGTAATCATTCAGCAAGTAGTAGATAAATGTACACGATTCTTCCCCTGA
>NC_022027.1:26898171-26906112 GCF_000317375.1 Microtus ochrogaster
AGAAATGGGCTAAATTAATATGTGAGAATTAGCCTAGAAGAGGCTAGATAGAAATGGGCCAAGCAGTATTTAAAAGAATACAGTGTCTGTGTAATTATTTGGGGCATAAGCTAGCCAAGCGGCTGGGGTGCTGAAGACTCAGCCCCGCTGCTCCAATTACTACACTCTTGGAACTTGTTTACATTGAAATGAATTCCTGTCTTCAAGACAATCTTAAAATATAAACTCTCTTCTGATTTCTGAGCATGCTCTCTCAAAGGAACCCTGTCTATTGGAATTTGCCTGTTTTGTTTTCTGATGCAGGCTCATTGTCTATGATACTCTATGGCAAAAAAAGGCTCTCAATTATTATTTGCTCCATAACTGAATAATTGTGTATGCACCCTACATAAGGGATATCCTTTGGCCTATTTTTATAAGTAAATATAAGGATTTTCTGAAAGGTATGAAGAACTTACCCAAATTCACATTTCTAGTTGCATGACAGAATTGACTAGAAAGTCCCAAATTGTGATGGCACTTTCATAGATATCTCTATTTCTACTCTTGTATTCCTGTACTCAATGACAAACATAAAAACAACTGAAATGCTCTAAAAATACAGGCACAGATATCAGAATATATATAAACATATACTTATATAAAATATATGTGTGTGTATACATACACACATATATCAACTTATATATATGAATTCTCTATTTTCAGAGTACTGGATCTTAGTGTGATGGTTTTCTATGTAACTAAGAGCAACTCCCACAGACCACACAATCTAGTCTCCCAACTTCTTTCTTGTCAAACATTTATTTATCTTGCATAACGTTTCAGCTACTTTTATTGTTTATGAAATATTTGATCATTTTCTGTGAAATTTTAATTTGGCCTACAAATTCCATACCTCCGTGGCTAAGGTATTTTTTTTTATTTTAAAACCCCATTATCTTTCTAAAATCCACACATAATTAAATACTTAATTCATATTAAAATTATATCAACATAGAAAACATTTGATGTATGCTTATGAATATATATATATATACACACACATAAACACACACATATATGTATATGCATCATACATATTCAATGTATATTACTTTTTCCCCTTATTAAATATCAAACTCCAAAATAACAATTTAGGTAACAGATCACATATAAATATTTGAGCAAAATTTTCTGAATTCATAAATTTGCATTTTCTTCATAGATCCTACCTGTGATTTGCTGCTCTAGAAAAACAAACTTTGTTTATTTTCATTTATTTTAGAATTTTAAAAATGTAAACAATGCATTTTGGTCATATTCAACACCCTATTAAAGTTTCACAGAGTCACTTCTTTCCCCACATAGATAACTCCGTGTCATTCCCATCCCTCTTTGAGTCCAAATTGTGTTGCTCATATTTTTTCGAATGTATCCACTGGAGTAAGGTCCAACTACCAGAGTCCACGCCATGTAAGAAAACTGACTTTCCCTCTTCCAGAAGCTATCTGTTGTTAATAGCTCCTCATTAGAAGTAAGATTTCAAGCCTACCTCCCCTTTCAATGCTGTGTTTTGTCAAATTCATCTTGCGTTTTTTTACTGCTGAGTAATACTTCATTGTGTAAATGTATAATATTTCCTTATCCATTTTTCTATTGAAGGGCATGTAGGTTGTTTCCCGGCTCTGGCTATTATGAATAATGCTGCTTTGAACATAGTTTAGCAAATGTCCTTGTGGAATGAATGTACTTCCTTTGGATACACGCACAAGAGAGGTATTGCTGGGTCTTGAGCAATGAATGTAGTATTACTCAGTGGTAAAAAACAATGACATCTTGAAATGTGCAGGCAAATGTATGGAACTAGAGAAAACCATCCTGAGTTAGGTAATCCAGTCCCAGAGAGACAACACCATATTTACCCCTTCATAAGTGGATATTAGATGTACAGCAAAGGATAACCAGGCTATAATCCATAGTCCCAGAGAAGCTAGGTAAAAAAGGAGGACACTAAGAAGGATACACAAGGAAGATCCCAGGAAGGAGAAATAGTTAAGATCTCTCACATAAACTGGGAGGCATAAGAAGGGAGGGGATGCGGAAAGGGAACATGGGGGATCCAGATGGCAAAGACAGGCAAGGAATGGAGGAGGGGAGCAATGAAAGAGATATCGTGATAGAAGGAGTCATATTGGGTTAGGGAGAAACTTCCTGCTAGGGAAACTCCTAGGAATCAACAAGGATGACTTCAGCTTAGACTCCTAAAAATAGTGCAGAGAGTCCCCGAACTGTCCTTCCCCTGTAATCATATTACTGACCACCATGACTCTCATCATAGAATCTATATCCTGTAACTGATGAAAGACAATGCAGTGATCCAGAGCTAAGCACTGGGCTGACCTCCTGGAGTTCAGCTGAACAGATGGAGGAGGGATCATATGAGCAAGGAGGATCAAGATTGTGATGGGGAAAACTAAAAAGACAGCCAGCTTCAGCTAGAGTTAGCTAAGGGACTCTTGACTGATATCTGGGTAACCTGCATGGGACCTAACTAGGCCCTCTGAATGTGGATGATAGTTATGTGGCTTGATATGCTTAGGTGGGAGTGGGGGTTCTGGCAGTGGGACCAGGACTTATCGCAGGTACATGAACTGGCTTTTTGGAGTTCATTACCCAAGGTGGGATACTTTGCCCAGCCTGATTCAGTGGGAAGGGGCTTGGTCCTGCCTCAACTTGGTATTGCAGACTTTGATGACTCCCCTTATCCTCTCTGAGGAATGAATGGAGAGTGGGATGGGGAAGCTGGTGAGGCTCATTCTACCTCCTTCCCAAGCTTCATGTCCTCTTTTTGTATTTTGTTTTTATTTTTAAAACCTGGAAATTCCTATTAGTGTTCCTCTTGTACACACAGATATGTGTCTGTGTCTGTCCAATGGGGCTCAAGCAGCAGACCAGCAGCCAGGCCAGTGAACCTACTCTTAGCATCTACCAACCACTCATAGCTTCTCCCACAGGATTGGAGCCTTCATAGGTCACTATTGTTTTAGAAAGGATTTTGGACAATTTCTAAGCTTTTGCAAGAGAGTTTATTTAATCACATTAGAGCTATCATAATTAAAAACTTTTTCACTAATGATAAAGAGACAAAATAATAGGAAAGTAAATGTTCTTCAAAAAATTCATGATGATAGGCATATATATTTAGGAATAAGATTAAAAAGATCAAATGATAAAAATACTTTTCTTAATATTTTAGATAATAATTCTGAAATTTATATTTTCTTTATTGAAAAAAATACTATTATAACATACTAACAGTTATCCATATATCATAACAAATCTTACTAATAAAACATGCAACTTACCAACATTTTTGTTTTTGTCTATGTTTTGTTTATTTTCTGTGTTAACTCTGTCCTTTAAATGAAAGGTTATTTTTAACTCTGTATATGTGGAGGTGGGGTATACACACATGATGTGCAAATTCCCTCTGTGTGCTGTGATTACCACTAATGAATAATAAAAAACTGTTTTGGACCTATAGCAAGGCAAAAGTTAGGTAGGCAGGGAAAACTGCACTCAATGCTGGAAGAAAGAAGGGCAGAGTCAGAGAGAAGCAATGGAGCCACTGGAGACAGAAGCTGAGAACTTTAGCCAGTAAACTCCTGTCACATGACCATACACAGATTAATAGAATTGGGTTAAATTAAAATGTAAGAGTTAGGCAACAAGAAGCTAGAGTTAATGGGCCAAGCAGTAATTTAATTTAAAGTAAGTTTCTGTGTGTTTATTTTCATTCTAAGCTAGCCAGGTGGCCAGGAACCAACAAGCAGCTTCCTCCTTAATACACACACAAGCACAGGTACCTCTGGAAGACAGGCCAGGGTAATGAACACACTGGAGTGCAGATGGATTTAAAGTTTCCAGTCACTCAATGTGAATTCTAGGAACTGAACTTTGGTCTTCTGAGAACTCTCTGAAATCAATCATCTTTAGAAAATGAACAATTATGTGTCCTATGAAAAGTGTTCAGGGATATGGTAAATACCCAAATATTATAAATATCTTCTGTAAGTACTTCCATGTAAGCATTATCATGCTTTTTTGAGGCAAAGAAAGCTAGCATAATCTTTAGTACAGTATTTTTTAAGTTACCACTGTGTATAAATTATATTAAAATAAACAGCCAAGTCACCATTTCAATTTATATCCAGAGAGCCTGACAGGACATAAATTAGATTTATATGTGATGCAATCCTTAACGATATTCACATTTTCTAAATCTTTGATGCTTTTATGCATCAGATAAACGCTTTAAGTCTGCAAGAATTGTGTAAAGGCATCATGTTGATTCTTATTCGATTACAGAACAATTTGAAATATCTTAAAAGTGAAAGAATTGAGCATGAATATATCCAAATAAGAGGCCCACACCATTTTAATTGTCTTGGGATCTAAAATAAGAATACAATATTCATTAGCATAAGATACTCTTGGAGCACTCCCTTCAGAAGACAAGGGAGACAAATGAGTGCAGCAGCAACATGCAATTCTTCTTCTTCATCCATGCTAATTGTGGCAGTCTGAGGCTGTTAAGGAATTGCTACTAAGCAAATCCTTGAAATAAGCATTTATTTACACATCAGTTGCTCAAATAACCAACTACCTAATAGAGTGCAGTTGTCTGAGATCAGATTCAATCTAGTCAATATGGCCACTTTATAGAAAATGTACTTTTTTTTGAAGACCCTGAATTACACGTATTAGATGAGTCTTCTGTGAATACATGCATCTAGGACAACTAAGGACCAGATGCATCTCTACATTTACACAATTCAGACATCACACAACCATAAGAGATCATCTCAGAGTACACGCAGTCATTAACGAGTTGCCAGAACCCTCCTTCTAATACTTCTAAAGATATTTCAGAAACTTGATCACACCAAGAGTAAAATGTAAATATTAAACCCAACATATTTTAAGTATTAATTTTCTTTTTATTTTATTTAAAAGTTCGCTTTTCATTTTACATACTAACCATAGTTCCCCCTCCCTCCCCTCCTCCAAATCCCAGTTTGCCATCTCCCATACCCCTCCCACCTAACCCTCAGGATAGGTAAGGCCTCCCATGGGTAGTTAGCAATGTCTGGCATATCAAGCTGAGGCAGGACCAGGCCATCCCCCCTTTACCAAGACAGAGTAAGGAATCCATCCATAGGGAATGGTCTTCAAAACCCAGTTAAAAGCACTGATTTTCTGACCTACGCAAGCAGCCACAAGTTAGAGTCCAGAATCTCTAAGTGTCTTTCCGTGTTCCTATGCTTGGTACAGTCTCTTAACATTGCTATTCAGTTATTAAAACATAAAGAGAAATATCAAATTGCGTAATACGCTGTTTCTGGGAGAAAATAATTCCTATAAATCAGAACCTCAAAGATAGAAAATTAAGGAACCCATACTGTAAGGCTGCTGATGCTTAATGCCACATGAGAAGATCAAAATTAAGTTACCGCTACTATCAAACACACTGACATCACCTCCCACACATAAGTTTTCTTTCTGAACTCAGCTTTAACAAAGCTCATAGAATATGGTCTTTGTTCAGCTTTGCATTGATGGCAGAGTATTCACCATTAGCGCTGTACCTCCTTGAGCATGTGGAACACGGCTTTACATATTTCTACCAACAAACCACCAATCCACAGAGCAAGAGAACTCAGGCTCAATAGTAATAACACACCACATCTCTGCCATTGGCATCTGGCATTTGAGTATCACCTATGTCCTTCTTTATTCCTTAAAAACACAAGGCACCTAAGGATTTTTTTTTCTGCTTACCACTTTACCACCAGTTTCCAAAATGCTGCTTAACCCATGGTGAGCACTGAGTAAATAGTTGTTGGATGAATAATGGGCAAGAAATATTCATTGACTGGATTAATAGCTAAGGCTATTTGTTAAAGCATTAGAATTCAATTGGCCAAACTATTTTAGTACTGAGAAAATTAGATACTGCTTAAAAATAGATAAAACCCATAAATCTCATCAGCCTCCCACTGAGTACAGGAACATTCTAACAAGCTTCTGCTTGAATGGGTCTGGTGATGAGCTATCTTTTATCTCTGTGTAGCGAAACTGTGACTCCTGTTACTTTTATTATTGGTTTAGTGTGCCATATACCCATACCTAACAAATTTCACCATAACTTTCTATAGAACCCTGAGAAATAAGTAGCCACTTCTTAAAACAAAATGTACAGAAAATGTAAGTTCTTACTTTTAATACTTTTCTCTGTGGCAAATTTTTAATGATCAAGTAATCCAGGTTGCCGAACGTTTTCCCTAAACAATGAACCTAGCACTGCATAAGAGAGTCAGTCAACCATGTGATAGGTACATAATAGATTTCCTACCTATTGTGCTTGCTTCAATGAACCCACAGCTACACTACTATAGGTTTTCATTACTCTCTCTTCTCCCCTTTTCTCCTAAAATTATGTAATAAAGATATTAATAGTATTTTCATTGTCTCTTTCTTCTCTCCCCAGTTACCTCCATGCAGAACCACACCCATTGATCTGACTTACAAAGTATTTGTGATATGAAATGTTTGGTTTAGAATTTAGGTACTGGGAAGGATCCGTAAGATGCTGAGAAGAAGGCATATTTTTTTGTGCTTGGTGAAAATATTCTACAGATATCTGTTAAGTCCATTTGAGCCATGACATTTGTTAGTTCCTTTATTTATCAGTTAAGTTTCTGTCTGGTAGACCTATCCAGTGGTGAGAATCGGATACTGAAGTGTCCCACTATTAATGTGTGGGCTGGAAGCGTGATTTAAACTTTAGTAATATTTCTGTTGTGATTGAGGGTACATAGATGTTCAGTATTGAGATTTCATCTTTGTGAATTTTTCTTGTGATAAATATATAATGACTTTCATCCTCTCTATTGCATAATTTTAATTTGAAGTCTCTTTTGTTAGATGTCAGAATAGCTACACCAGCTTGTTTCTTAGGTTCATTTGATTGGAAAATCTTTTAACACCGCTTTACTCTGAGGTGATGCCTGTCTTTGAAGATGAGGTGTTTTTCTTGTATTCAGCAGAAAGATGAGTTTTGTTTTTGTATCCAATCTGTTAGCCTGTGTATTTTTATAAGTGAGTTGAATCAATTTATATTAAGTAATATTAATGACCAGTGATTGCTAGTTTCTGTTATATTTGGTTTTTTGTTGTTGTTGATGGTGGTGGTATTGTGTGTGCTTTTCTCTTCTTTGGGGTTTTCTGGTGTGGGATTTTCTATTTTCTGTGTTTTTTGTGGGTGTAGCTAACTTCCTGGAAAATTGGAGTTTTACTTCTAGTACTCTCTATAAGACTGGATTTGAGAACAGCTTTGGTTTAATCTAGTTATGTCATGGAATATCTTGTTTTCTCTGTCTATATTGACTGAAAGCTTTGCCAGATATAATAGTCTGAGCTGGCGTATGTGGTCTCTTAGTGTCTGAACGGTGCCTGACCAGGAAGTTCTGGCTTTCATTGTTTCCACTGAGAAGTAGAGTATAATTATAATGGGTCTGCCTTTATATGTTAGTTGGCCATTTTTCTTTGCAGATCTTAATATTCTTTCTTTACTTTGCATGTTTAGTGTTTTGATTGTTACGTGGCAAAGGGACTTTTTTAAGAGGGGCAGGTCTAGTCTATTTGGTGTTCTGTAATTTTCTTGTATCATCATAAGCATGTCCTTTTTAGGTTGGGAAATTATTTATCTATCATTTTATTAAATATATTTCTGTGCCTTTAAGTTGAACTTCTTTTTCTATCCCTATTATTCTTAGGTTCAGTTATTTCTAGGTTTCCCAGATTTCCTGGATACTTTTTAGTAAAAATTTGTTGGCTTTAACATTTTCTTTGACCAACATATCTATTTCCTCAATCATATCTTCAACACTTCAGATT
>NC_022027.1:26906212-26930636 GCF_000317375.1 Microtus ochrogaster
CTTATATCCTGTTGTTTGTGTTTGCTTCTGTAGTTCCTGATTATTTACCTAGATTTTCAATTTCCAGATTTCCCTCAGCTTGTGATTTTCTTTACTGCCTCTATTTCCCCTTTTCAGGACTGGAAGCATTTTTTAACCTGTTTGATTTCTTTTTCTTGGTTTTATTTAAGGATTTTGCTAATGTTTTCTAATTTTTGTTTTCTTTTTCATCCATTGCTTTAAGGAATTTTTTCATTTCCTCTTGAAGGGCCTCAATCATCTTCATAAAATTATTTTATGGTCATTTTCTTCTGCTTCATCTGTGTTAAGATGCTTATGTCTTGCTGTTGTACAAACGCCTGTTTCTGGTGGTACGGTATTATTATTTATGGTTGTTGAGTGTATTCTTAGCCTGTTGTCTACTCATCTCTTCCTCCAATTGGAACAGATGGGGCCTACATTTCAGCAGTGTCTCTTCACCTCCAGTTGTTATAGCTGGGGGCTGTAATTCCCTTAAAGTTTCCTTGAAGTATAAGCCAGGCAGGGCCTTCTGTAATCATTACTCCAGGTGCCTACAGGCCCACGACTCAGATGGGCACTCCTCCTGGTACAGGCATGACTATTGCACCTATAGTTGTTCCTCCAGTTGTAGTCGGCATTAAGGATGAGGCACTGGTGGTCACACAATCTCCAGAGGCCACTCCTATTGTCATGGCTTACTACGTTGCTGAGGCTTCCTCTCCTGGTGCTCAGTAACAAATCAAATCTTAACAGACACACACACAAAAAATTGGAATAACCCCTTGTATCTTATTGAATCATTATTGCTTAAAGCTAGAATTCAACAACAACACTAATTGCAGAAAGCCCACAAAGACATGGAAACTGAACTCAAATGATATCACCACTGGGCTAAGGAAGAAATGAAAGACTTCCTAAAATTCAATGAAAATGAATGCACAACATACTCAAACCTATGGAACACAATGAAAGCAGTGCAAAGAGGAAAGTTCATAAGCACTAAGTGCCTACATAAAGAAGTTGGAAAAATCCCACATTAGCAAATTAACAAAAAAAAAAAAGAAATTGAAAGCTATAGAATAAAAAGAAGCAAACTCACCCAGGAGGTCTAGATAACAAGAAATAATCAAATTAAGAGCTGAAATCAACAAAATAGAAACAAAGAAAACAAGACAAAGACCCAATAAGACAAAGATTTTGTCCTTCCAGAAAATCAACAAATAGGCAAACTCTTATCCAAACTAACCAAAGACAAAGGGAGAATTTTTGAATTAACAAAGTCAGAAAGAAAAAGGAGAGATAAAAATAGACATAGAGGTAATCAGATAATTATCAGGTTATACTTCAAACACCTGTACTCCACAAAATTGGAAAACAAAGGGACTGGACGAATATTTTGATAAATATCACTTACCAAAATTAAATCAAAATCAGATAAGCAAATAGACCTATAATCTCTAATAGAAACAGTCATCAAAAGTCTCCAATAAATAAATAAATAAATGAGATGGCCAGATGTTTTCAGTGCAGAATTCTATAAGAACTTCAAAGAAAAACTAATACCAACATTCTTTTTTTTAAGAAACTTTTATTTATTTATTTATTATGTATACAATATTCTGTCTGTGTGTATGCCTGAAGGCCAGAAGAAGGCACCAGACCTCTTTACAGATGGTTGTGAGCCACCATGCGGTTGCTGGGAATTGAACTCAGGACCTTTGGAAGAGCAGGCAACGCTCTTAACCACTGAGCCATCTCCCCAGCCCCCTAATATCAACATTCTTAAAGTTGTTCTACACAATAGAAAAAGGAGGAACATTGTCAAACTCTTTTGGTGGGCTACAGTTACCCTGGTACAAAAACCACACGAAGACTCAATCAAGAAATAGAATTACAGATCAATCTCATTCATGAACATTGATGCAAAAATACACAATAAAATACTGGCAAACTGAATCCAAGATACGATACATCAGAAAAGTCATCAACTATGACCAAGTTGGCTTCATCACAGAGATGCAGGGATAGTTCAGCATGCGAAAAAAATCTATCAATGCAATCTACCATATAAATAAACTGAAAGAGAAAAACCACGTGATCATCTAACTAGATGCTGAAAAGTCTTTGAGAAAACACAACTTTCCTTTGTGATAAAAGTCTTGGAGAGAGCAGAAATATAAGGAAAATACCTAAATATAATAAAGGCAATATACAGCAAGCCAACAACCAACATCAAACTAAATAGAGAGAAAACTCAAAGCAGTCCCACTGAGATTAAGGACAAGACAAAGCTGCATACTCTCTCCATATCTATTCAACATAGTACTTGACATTCTAGCTAGAAATATAAGACAACAAAAGATGATCAAAGGGAAACAAATTGAAAAAGAAAAAGTCAGACTTTGACTATTTGTTGGTGATACAATAAGTATGCACAAGTGATCCCCAAAATTCTACCAGGGAAATCCTACAACTGATAAACACCTTCAGTAATGTAGCACGATACAAGAGTAACTCAAAGAAAATTAGTAGTTCTCCTATATACAGATGATAAATAACCTGAAAAAGAAAGCAAGGAGAAGCTTCACCCTTTAAAACAGCCCCAAATATCATAAAATATATTGGGGAAATCTAACCAAACAAATGAAGGACTTGTATTAAATTTTTGAAGAAAGAAATGAAAGAAGACATCAGAAAATGGGAAGAGCTCTCATGTTCTTGTACAGATATGATTAATACTGTATAAATGACAAGCTTACCAAAAGCAATCTACAGATTCAATTCAATACCCATCAAAATCCTAGCACAACTCTTCACAGACCTCACAAGAAAGATACTTGATTTCATACATAAAAACAAAATAACAGGATAGCCAAAAACAATCCTGTACAATAAAGTATCTTCTGGAGGCGCAAGCATCCCTGACTTCAAACTCTACTACAGAGCTACAATAATGTAAACAGCTTGGTATTGGCATAAAAACAGATGGGGATTAATGGAATAGAATCAAAGAACCAGATATCAGTCCACACAACTATGAACACCTGATTTTTGACAAAGAAGTTAAAATCATAAAATGGAAAAAAGAAAACATCTTCCACAAACGGTGATGGCATAACTGGATGTCAACATTTAGAAAAATGCAAATAAAATCATACTTATCGCACCATGCACAAAACTCAACTCCAAATGGATCAAAGACCTCGACATAAAAACTAACCACACTGAACCTCATGCCAGAAAGAGTGGGAAGGTCCCTTGAATGCGTTGGTATAGGACAAGAAGCATTTCTTAAATCTAACTCCAGTATCACAGTCACTGATAGCAACAATTAATAAATAGAACCTCATAAAACTGAAAAGTTCCTGTAAAGCAAAGAATATAGTCAACAATAATAAACAACAGCCTATAAAACGGGAAAAGATCTTCACCATATCCACATCCAACAGAGAACTTATCTGCTAAAATATATAAAAACTTAGACATACCAAATAATCCAATTAGAAAATGGGGTACAGCTCTTGACAAAGAATTCTTAATAGACGAATCTCAAATAGCCAAAAAACACTTAAGGAAATGTTCAACTTCCTTAGTCATCAAAGAAATGTAAATCAAAACAATTCTGAGATAGCACCTATAAAAATGGCAAAGAACAAAAACACTAAGGACAGCTTATGCTGAAGAGGATGTGGAGTAAGGAGAACATTCCTCTATTACTGGTGGTAGCACAAACTTATATATCTTCTTTGGAAATCAGTACAGCAGTTTCTTAGAAAAATGAGAATTAATCTACTTCAAGACCTAGCAACACCTCTCTTGGGCAAATACTAAAAGGATGCATACTCATACTACAAGGTCATTTGCTCAACTATTTTCATAGCAGTATTATTTAAAATATTCATAGCCTGGAAACAACATCAATGCTCATCATTCAAAGACTGGATAAGGAAAATATGGTACATTTACACAATGGAATACTACTTAGTGCTAAAACAAAATGACACCTTGAAATTCGCAAGCAAATGGTCAGAACTAGGAAAAAAACCATACTAAGGGAGGTAACCCAGACCCAGAAAGATATAATTGTATATACTCTCTCACAAGTGGATATTAGACATAAAGCAAAGGATAACCAGCCTACAGTACATAACTCTAGAGAACATGGACATCAAAGAGAACCCTAAGACAGACATACATGAATCCACTTAGGAAGGAGAAAAAGACAAAATGTCCTGAGTAAATTAGGAGTGTGGGGGGCAGAGCACACTCCTAGAAGATGAGAGGGGAGGAAGGAAAGGGAGTGGAAAAAATGTATAGCTCAATAAAAACAATAAAACCTGCTCTTTGGAAAAAAAAAGAATGTAGGTTCTGGGCAGACACGTGAGTTTCTATCTTGAATTCGTCACTTAAGTAAACGATAACTCTTAATATATTCTAAAAGTATCTGTGCCTTTCTCGTTCCTTTTGTAAAATGAGGCAAGTAGCAGTATTCAAAATCTTATTCCTTTTCATGTTTGATTTTCTTATTATATGTATATGGCTAGGCTCTTCATAATTAGAGAGGTCATAAATCCTACTACATATATGCATATCCAATTGAATCTACTAAGGATTGGTCGTATATACAATGGCTGAGCAGTCAGATTAGATAAGCTAAGAGGAAGCTCTTTCATGGAGAAAATTAATTTTCACTTTCTCTGACTTAACTTCCTGAACAGATCAACAATAGCATGACACTAATATCAACAATTAATAAATGAGACCTCATGAACCTAAAAAGGAAAGAATTCCATCAATGAGAGAAAATGAGAGCTTACAGAATGGGAAATAAATTCTCAATTCCACATCTGACAGAGGAGCTAATGCACAAAATATATAAATAACCCAAGAAACTAGACACAACAAACCAAACAGTCCAATTTAAAAACAGGGTACAGATCTAAACAAAGAATTTTTAACATTTGAATCTGAAACAACCAAGAAACACTTAAAGAGGTGTTCAACATCCTTAGCCTTCAGGGAAATGCAAATCAAAACAACCCAGAGATTCCATCTTACACCTGTCAGAATGGCTAGGATCAAAACAGTTCATGCTGGTGAGGATGTGGAACAAAGGGAAATCTCTTCCATTGCTGGTGGGAATGCCAACTTGTATAGCTATTTTGGAAACTGACAGTTTCTCAAAAAATTGAGAAAAAAAAATTTACCTTAAGATGCAGCTATACCACTCTTGAGCATATAGCCAAATGATGCTCCATCCTACCACTACGACACTTGTTCAAATGTGTTCTTAGAAGCTTTATTCATAATAGCCAGTACGTAGAAACAACCTAGATGTCCCTTATCTGAAGAATGAGTAAAAAAAAATGTGGTACATTTACATAATGGAGTATTATTCAGTAATTAAAAAATAAAATATCATAATATTTGCAGACAAATGGATGGAACTAGAAAAATTATCCTGAGAGAGGCAATGTTCATAATGCTACTCATTATGGGGTTATAATGCTCATCCCAGTAGCCACAGAGTTTCTAACAAAACTTCCATATCAGTAATGAGACACTGCTTGTTGAGTTAGTCAGGTGGGTCAAATAGACTCTCAAAACAACATAGATTATTACCATTACTCTTGGCTTACTTCAAAGGTAAGACAACATACAGTTCAGTCACAGGACTTGAGGCAACCAAGCTGGGAGTGTTCTGAAAGCCTCTTTAAGTGCTAGCTCCTGTATTATCAGAAATTGCTGTGTAACCTGCCAAGAGAGAAAAGCAATTGCTGTTCCTATCCATCATAAAGCCAGTTAGCCACAACAATTACCAACTGATGAGAAACCACCGCTGGTATAATAATGAGTTATTTAATTGGAGGGTAACCAACAGCTGTCTAATCATACTTAAGGCCTATTCAATACGAGGGAATTAATAACTGATTCTACAACCTAGCCAACTACCCTTGACTAGCTACATCATAAACACTAGAGGAGCGCCTCCTAGCAGTTTTTCCTAAACTAATATAATAGTTAACTGTTTTCTCAATAATTGTTTTTATACTCAGGAATAAGAGTATAAGCTCATCAAATAGCTTCCTTTTTCAACAAATTAAGAAGATTGTAGAGATAAACAACTGGCCAAAATGCAGAGACCATGGAGTACCTGATCACCAGTAAACACATGTACAATGCAACCCGTACAATAAGGCTAAGGGAAAATGGAAGAAGAGGAGATGGAAGATTGTTAAAGCCAAAGGGTCAGGACACCTTCTGCTAGATAGGGTCCTTTAGATGTGACAGGGAAGCCGCACCCATGAAATCTCAACTGTATAGTTGCCCAAACAGAATTTAAATAATAAATTTCATTTATCATCCCAACATTGGTGGGGGACATGTTACAAGGTCTCACCATTAAGGGAAGAACAATAAGAAAAATACATTTCTTTAATATACCACATATAGAACCAAGCAAAGAAACATATTCCTTTTGGGTACTTAATAATATCTAATATTCGATATTCAATTCTATTGTATTTCAAACCACTTTAACAAAGATAAATAATAAGAGAATTATGATGAGTCTATAGCATATTTCTTACTATGTCCTTTCCAAATTTTTCTGTCCTGTTCCTGAATATTTTTAATGTTCTTGAAATAATTTTGAAAAATGAGTTCTATGTGCTTCAAAAGTTTGTCTGAAATCATTCAGGAAGAGTGACAGTGGAACTGAAATTGAAACTGGACAACAAAGATCAGAATTCTCATTTGATACCTCCCATGTACAATTTTCACCTAAAATCTTTCATTTAGCTTGTTCCCACTCATTCCCTTTCATCTAGGAAGTCACTTGCCACATGCTACCTTCATTTTACCACGACCTCCACAGCCCTTATTCAGCTTTATATCCTACCTTCCTTGCCTCTAGCTCCTTGGGGCTCTACCTTTATTCTTATACTCATAAACAAACATAATAACATGAATATAGATACAAAATGTTTATGAAATTTGAATGCAGTATGAAGCATTTCCTCTTCTGCTTACCCAACAGGTGTTTCAGTCTGTAGAATGGAAAGCAACTGGACCGGATTTTGTGTTTGGGTAATTTAAAAGATTTTCAATCGGGGAATTTTATCAATTGCAGTCTTATCTCAAAATCAGTTTATCCTTGGGTCATTTGAACAAGTAATTGTGTAACATTTGCATTGGTTTATACTACAAAAGTAAGTTTAAAAGCTAGAAACATGAAGAAAAATAATTTATTAAGCACAACACCCCAAAACTTATTTATGAAATAACCTAAAATAATACATTTAAAAAGTAAGTGCATTTGAACTTAATGTTGAAAATTGGATGACAATGTTTTTATTGATGGAAATTTTTATAATGTTGAATTTCTTTGGTTTTCTACTCAAGTAATTTCTCAGACAAAGATTACTATTTAGATTACCTTTTAGAATACCTAAGATCTCAAGATACTTTTCAAACTCTTTCTAAACTTGATTACACTCATATTTGTCTCTAGATTACAAAGAGTGAAGTCAAGCAGATGAAACATGAACCAAGTTGTCAGGATGCCACAGATTCTCCTGGAGAATGAAGGACAGCATCCATGGTCAGAGCTTGTGGATACAACAGGTCAGAGCTTTTAGGATCCGTTTTCATAATTCCGCAATGAGGAAAGTCAATACACTGTCTCCCTTCACTTTTCACAGAAACTAATGGAGATAAGACCTGCCCATTGAATTTATATAAAAAGTAATAGAATCCAACTTAGTAATCTCCAAATAGATGGCATTGAATGTGTATTTTAAAACTAGTATGACATTGAAATTCCTTCAAACAGAACTGTCTGTGATTTGCTATAAAAAGAAGCCACACACACAAAGAGGGAACAATATATATGATCATACATAGTTTATAAGTATTGATGTCAATTTTCTCCAAATCTATATTGAAAGTATATAAAATTTATAACAAATTTGTCTACTATATAAAACTAAGTCATAAAAACTCATAACCCAAGCACTCAAACCATAGTTATAGTAGCAACATATATATGCGTGTGTGTGTATGTATATATATATTTTTGTTTCAATATTTATTTGTTCATTTGACAAAGAAATCCAGTTTATATATACAATAAAGATAAAATAAATTATTCATAAATTTGAACCTTGTAACTTAATTTCAGTCTTTCAAACATATAGTAAAAAATAGGGAATGGTAGTCATATTAGAATTTTCCTCTTTACTACTACTTAGGCCTGTGAAGAGACCCTTAAATCACTGCATATTTCATTTCAAATCAGAGATGTATTGAATTTGAACATTGGAAGCAGTCATCATGGTCTACTGCTATAATACATGTTGCAGAAGAAACTATTGTATGGAGTGTGTTTAAAGAGCCGTGGCACATAAGAGTAGGAAATCCAGTGAGTGCCCTGCCCACTGCACAGCAGCACACTTTACCCTGTATCAGCTTGATGAGAGTTTGGAAGCTGGCAACAATGAATGCAATGTAAAACTCTTCCAAATGAAGCATCTATTGGGACTGACAATATGCTCTCTGTAAGACAGTATCCTTACACGATTACATAGAAATGTACAGCTATAAAGACAAAAAGAGCATGCAGGCTGTTACTCTAGAAAACCAGTGGGCCAATCTGATTTTACTTGTTCAGTGGTGTAAAAGTACCTATTCTACTTAAATATCGTCTATAAATGTGATATATTCAAGGACATAACCCATTACTGGACATTATATAGGATGCAACATTTATTACATTGTCTGTACATAGAGAACATTTAAAATACGAAGGCAGAAAGATAAATAAAATTGCAATTCCCAAATGAAACACAAACATACCAAATATCAAATTTTGAATCCAGGAAGGCCAATTTTAATTATGATCGTATTCAGTGCCTACATTCTGAGGCTTTGCAGATGTTCTATCTACTGGTAAAGAGAAGGAAAATCTACATAAAATTACCTTCCTAGTAATTTGGCTCTACTGGAGTTCTAAACAGCACTAAAGCATCAAATGTCACAACCTTGAATGTAAATGTATATAAAACAAATAATGCAATGCATGGAGAGTACATTTTTTAAAAGCTATTAAAGAATATATGTCTTAAGCAAATGTGGCAACTTCTTCCACACTTTGCTTGTTCCTAGTCCAAGTGTGAGCTTTTTCTTTCACTATCAGCACAACTTCAAAGTTTTTGATATGTTTTACAGTCCACTCTTGTTCCTGTCAGACTGCAGATTTGTGCTTGGTATGATCACACAAAAATGCAACTAAGACATTCAGAGTATTTTTAATTTTAATTAGTAAGCAACCAATTACAGTGAAGACTTTCAAAAGTGATTCTAATGAAACACACAGAACTCTTTCTGAGATATATATTTTTCATAGCTGATAGATACGTGGTCAAACATAGCATATAAAAGATTTACTTAATCAAGAAAGTTACCCCAACACGAATGAGAAAAAAATCACAATATTGGCTTATATACAAATAGTATATACATGATGACATGTAACAAGAAGTTTCTGAAATTATTTAAAATGCATAAAGTTTGTCAACAGTATTTGATTCCAAATACAGCAGGAAAGTCAATTCTACTTCTAGTTCCTCTATTAGTTTATAACCCAATAGAACTCAAAAACAAGTGAACACCCCGGCTTCAGAAAAGGCTGATTTCATGTTGTCTCCAAGTAAACAGATAGATCAGAAAATACAATGACGACAAACATTGCACATGTTCCCGGGAAAATGCAAATTTCTTGCAATGATTGTGGGACAAAATAAATTAATTAATTAAAGGAGACAGTTTTAAGTCTTTGAATTTACTCACCAGTTTCCCAAATGCAGGGTTAGTAACAGGAACATCAACCTCACTCCTCCGGTTTGACTCCACAGGAGCGAAGGAGAGAAGAGGAAGGCTTTCCTAGAACCCATCAGGTCGCTTTTATGGTCCCTCCTCTGCTAGCTCAGTCTTCAAGCCCAGAGTTTGTCTCAAGCCTCAGCAGCCGCCCAGTGAGTACAAGGGAGAGAGTGGAAAGACAGGACACCTCCTAACCAGGTAGGATGCGACTCCCAGAAGAACTGAGCCAAGGAGCCAATCAGACGGGGAGGACGCCGGCATAAATTATCTCAAAACGAGTTGGACCAATCAGTGCTCCAGAAAGGCGGGGTTTACCATACTAGAAATCAAGCCAAGCCCAGTGGGGAAAAGAGCTCCGCTTTTTTTTTCTTTCTTTTTTTTTTTCTTTAATGAAAGAAAAATAAACCTCTTCTCCGTTCCAGTGCCTGTAAGAAACATTGGCGTGGCCTTGACAGTTGGGCTCCCAAGGGAAGCGCTGCTATTTTGCTGCCCTTCCGTATATTGGAATGTATCTGGTCACTACCTCTTCCCTCTCCTGAGTTAGGAATTATTTATTTATTTAACCTTTTAGTTACTTATTTATTCATTTAATTTTTTTAATTGCCTTCAAGAGAACGCCCAGGGAACTCTCCCTCTGTGGAAAGAGCTTAATAGACTTTATTCGGGCTTGCGAGAATCCTGTTATTTTTGAGTAATTATCGTTACTTAATTTTGATTCCGGGACAGTGTCTTGTTTCTTTTTGCAGATGTAGGACGGGACACAATGCCCTGCACAAATGAGCTCTCTAGAGGTGGACAATGTAAAACTCAAGTGAATGAATGAGCCGTCTGGGTGCCTTCCCGTTAAGCACGTTTCGGTCCCTCCCCCTGCTACTGCCTGCGCTCTAGTGCGCCGATTTGCAACGTATTATCTCCGATCACGGGAAGATGTCAGTAATGAAGAATACCAGGCAAGAACTCTCTCGTTTTACAAACACAAAACTGATTGTACTAGCTTCCGCCGTCAAAGACGTCCTAGCATTTGACACGGGCGATTCTTGTGTTTCCCCTGCTCAAGAGCATTTCATTTGCATTTGTGGAGCTTCTGTGTTTGGTTCCTAACTTCAGAGGCTCTGCTTTGAGTTCTCAACAGAGCCCAAGGGTTGCCATGGCAACCAGAAAGCCTCTGGCAGCTGGAACAACTGTACTGCAAAGACCGTGGCTATGGAGAAAAGGGCTCAGTGCCCAGCCATCTTCTGCCTTTACGCCTTGCTAAATCCCTGCTTCCCAGGGATGTCGCCCAAGGATGGGGGTCCTAAGCTGCATCATTAATCACTCCACACCACCTGGAAATGCCCAAATTCAGAGATGAAATGAAATGTACCATGTAGTTACTTGAGAAGCAGACAGTTCAAAGCAGAAGTAACTGTTTGTGCATGCACGGCGGCGGCAAGGGAACTGTTGCTACAACAGCCACTGAAATCCATTAAAGGAACCAGATGAGCATAACAGTGTTACAGACTGATAGACTTTCTTTGTCTCTCTCCCTTCCTTTCTTCCTCTCTTGTTGCCCAGAATAGCAGATATTGCAGTATTTTCCTTTTCTCTGACTCCCTATCATCTAAAAATGATGTAGTGACCTTCCTTGTTCCTATTCTCTTACTCCACGCTATTTAGCATTTTTCTCTTCCATAAAGTATGTTAATTAAAGCAGCTCATACTTAATAATAATACAAATAGCAATTAAAGTACATTATAATAGACTCTGGAGCAAGTGTATTTACGTAGCCTGTGACGTCCATATAAATAAGCTGTTTTTATTTATTTTTCTATGTCGATTAACAATGTCTTGTGCATTATTATTTAACTATTTCACAGGGTGCACACATAAATCCAAGGATATGATTAACCAGTGAGGCAGGAATTAATTCCCTGGAAATAACTAGTCCATAGCAAATACTTTCTGGTTACTCCTGGCGTTTCCTAATATTAAATGGGGTTTTTCCACATTTTAATGGAAAGATGATACAGTCTAATGTTCTACAACAGTAATCTTAGACCATCCTACCAAAAACTTTCAAAAAGGTTTTGTTATTTTCATACGTTACTGGAAAGTGCTGACAGCTGTTCCCAGAAATTAATGGAAAGGAAAGGTGAAGGATGTTTCCTTGGATGGTATACTTACACTCATAAAACGGAAAGGGATATGATAATGGGAGTTTTCTACATTTTCCAAAATAAAATTTCCCCAAAATGTGCTGAGGTAGTCGTCTAAAAAAGTCTCACTCTCTGTAGCTAGAATGGTAAATTATAGTTCATTCTAATCTATGTAAAATGGATGTAAGCGCTTTGTTATCTGAAAGAAAAAGCCATTATAGGTTTGTGTACTGTTACAACTTGATAATTTGACTCTAAAAGTCTTTTTTTTTTTTTTGGACAAGATAAAATAGCCATATGCATATGGTGACTAGTGACTAGGGGGCCTAGGTTGTGAATAAATACAGTAAGCTCCACTGTATCCATCAAATTAACTACCTTTTCACGGGAGGACATACTTAGGAAGGACAGGCCATGTGTCCTAGACTTCAAGCTTGAGGCCAGAAGTAGTTATAGGTGAAGAACTGGAGAGAGAACATTGGGGTGGTTATTTTCATTTCAGGGCAATTTTGACCACATGAGATGTGTTAAACTTGGGAGACATTTTTTTGTTGTTGCAGTTGTGGAGTGAAGATGGGTTGTAGTCAACTATTGAATGTTATTAAGTGGAAGCTAATATTTTGTTTATACTCTGAAATATACAAAAACTCATCCTATGATGAAAAATTCAAACATAAACTCTCTGTGGTGCCAAAGAAAAGAAGGGGAGTGAAGGGGACTGGTAAATATACTATACCATAGTTATATATTATTTTTTTCATTGACTGTCATTAAAGTCACTCTTCTCTTTCTCATTCATTTGAATGACTGGACCACAATCATTACCTGTAAAATTTTTTATTGTTTAAACAGCTTTCATATGATATACTTGAGCATATTTTCACTCAAAGATCATCCCTACTTTCTTTTTTTCCCTCAAAAGATTTTCTTTTTATTTATTTATTTATTAAAGACTTCTGTCTCTTTCCCGCCACCACCTCCCATTTTCCTACTTTCTTATCATCCAACTTCTTTCTTTTTCTCAAAAATAAGACAAAATATCACAAGTTAAACAAAAAAGTCAAAAAACATTGCACATACTAAGATATTTTGTATTTAAAATAAAAATGAAATCATTTTTATGTTACTTGGTATGGAGCCTGACCTGGAATATGGTTGACATACTCAGTAACACTCCATTAGTCAATCGTGATTTTGTTTTCTCTCCAAGTAACTATGAATTGAAAAAAGCTTCTTAGTGATGGTAAGGCTTTGGGTCTACTTCTTATTTTCTGTCCTAGAAATCTGTCAGTTTTGAGCCTGGGCAGGTTTTGTGTGTATCCTCACAGTCTCTCTTAAACCTTATGCTCAGCAGCTTTTTTGTATCCGGAGTTTCCTTGGAGTCATCCGCCCCACTGGCACAGTGCTGAGTGTTCCAGAAACTCAGTCTTTATATGTTGTCAACTGTATGTCCTTGTGCTAATTACCATTGTCAGCAAAATAAGCTTTGGTCACAATGGGGGTTGAACAATTATCTGATCTTATTATGAAAGGCACAAAGCCATAAAGTAACTTCTAATGATATATTGCTTTGTAGATAAAAATTTTTTTCCTGCCCAGTCCCACAGCCAGTTAATCCAAAGAAACTTACAGAGGTTTTTATTAGTTATAAACTGCTTGATCTATTAGCTCAGATTTATTGTTAACTGGCTCTTGCAACTTAATTTAACCCACAATCCTTACCTATATTTAGCACATGGCTTGCTACATTTTCTCAGTGAGGCATTTCATCTTGCTTCCTCTGCATCTGGCTGGTGATTTCATCTCTGTCTTCCCTCTTCCCAGAATTCTCCCAGTCTGGTCACCCCACCTATACCTACTGTCTGGTTACTGATCAATCAGCATTTTATTAAACTAATACAAGTGACAAAAGTTCACAATCTACAAGAGAATTATCCCACAGAATCCTATACTCATACCTATTGCATATCTATTAGTTTCATATCTATGTGCAATGACTATCAACTTGTAGCCATACTACTTTCATTTTAGAAAGTTTTGTGGGTTGTTAATTTTTATTATGCTATCACTTGAAAACAGTTGTTATACCTACAGGTGGTACAAATAGTTCACTCTGGACCTAATGGATTAGGTGTTACAATAATAAACACTTAATGTTTTCACATACCAGAATTTGGGAGTCATTGTCATTCTGTCATCTTGTAAAATGACTAGTGATACGGTGACATGATGTTGCCACATGCAGCCCTGACACCAAGCAGACAAGAACTACTAAAGATCCAACCTGTCATTCATAAACTATGGTCTAGATACAAAGACTGATTTTAAAATACAATGGTGACAAAAGTACAGATTTATGCCCTAGTTTCTTTTGTTGCTTTAGTTTTTCTGTGCAGAATGGTATTTCCCCATGATTGTGTGTGTGTGTGTGTGTGTGTGTGTGTGTGTGTGTGTGTGTGTATGCGCAAGTACAGATATATACTGACATGTGGAGGCCAGAGCTCAACAACAAATGACTACTTCTATCATGGTCTCCCTTATTTTTTGAGACAATGTCTCTTACTAAGCAGGAAGATCTTTGATACCTATACACACACACACACACACACACACACTGTGTGTGTGTGTGTGTGTGTGTATAAATTCTACTAGAGCACAAGTTGCTTTCAGGATTACATTGAGTTATCCATATAATTAATTGCCTTTATAATAGAAATAAGTCCAAATTTTGGTTATTGTTACTATACCTAATTCATGGTATATTTAAAATATAATTCAGTTTGTCTAACTGACAGTACAGTAAGAGTCTGATGTTCTAAAGAAGGTAAATGAAAATGACCACATTATGCATGCCCTCAACATTATCTCTGTATCTGACTTGTCCAGAGAAAAGGTAAATTTTTATTTAATTTTTATCTCTAAAGCTATGTTTCTTTTATGAACCCTGTGATTCTAAACTTAAACACTAAATAGCACAGTATTTTCTTCTATTGCATACCCTCCTCTTAGGTTATGGGACTCCCACCTCCATTGTCAGCATGACACTTCATTTATCTAATTGTCATTTTTCTGAGAAATAATTATTAATTTCTCACTGAAGAATATTCTGAAATATAGGACAGACATATGACATTTTGAGTACTGGTTACACATGTTCATTTGTGTTAGTTCTTTTTGTCACTATGAAAAATAGTTTGCAAATGACAGCTAAAAGAGAGAAGATTTTCTGGTTCACAGCTTTTGAGAATACAGTCCATAAATGGTTGATAAAAGGGGGCAGAATATCATTGTGTATAATATAGCAGAGAAATGTGATCGCCTCATGGCTGTCAGAAGCAAAGACTCGGTGGGGAGTGACAAATAAAAAAAAACATAAATAACACAAAATTCACAAAAATGTAGATTTAAGAAAAAATTATTTTTATATTATTTATTTAAAAGTTATTTTTATCATTTGAATTAATTTCATTTTCTGGTGTTTGTTTGGACTTTTCATTGGTTTGTTTTTTATAAATGTGTTGACTTTTTGTTCTTTTTGTTTTCGTTTTGTTTCCTGATTAGTGTGTTGCTTATCGGAGTCAGAGAACAAACTTTGGTGTTAACTACTCGTTTCTCCTGTAAGTTCCAGGGATTCTAAGCAGGTCCACACTCTTTTTTCCTGCTGAGTTATCCCACCAAATGTTTACTCTAGCCCTTTCTTTATCTTTATAGGAACAGTCAAGCACCTTGTTCATATTAAAAGCTAACGCAGGGGCAGATTGTTCAGTTGTTGCCTTCAAGCCAGACGATCTGAGTTTGATCCCTGAGGCCCATGTTCTAGAAGGAGAGAAAAAGCTCCAGCATCTGATCTCCATACCTGTTTGTCCCACAATAAATAAATAAATAAATATGATAAATAATTTGCGAAGAATACATTATTTTTGCCATGAGGATTGAAAAAATGAAGTTCCCATCTAAGAGTTGGGAATAAAAATCTAGAATCAAAATATAGTCTTCAACTGTTGGCTCCCAGTAACCAATTTTTTAAACCAGACTCACCCTTCTAGTACATCAAACCCCAAATAATCACATCAGATTCTATTTCTACCATAAGAATATTTTACTAATTAAGCCCTCAATTTTCACTAACTTTTTAGTGGTTACTTCTACAAACCAAGGGCACAGTCTTGAGCTTGCAAGCTTTCAGGGGTGTATGTGACAATTTTCTATAGTATTTTCATTAATTCTTTGAGAGTTTCAGACAATTTATTTTTGCATGTTTACCCTATTTGTTCCATCATAGAGCTCCGCCAAAATTTACCCCAACTTCCTACTCACCAAACTATGTTTTCATTTTTTTTTCTTAACCTATTGAACCGAATTTGTGCTGCTCAAATATTCTTGGATGAGGATATCTTAACAAAATTTCTGTTTCTCCTCTCTCTCTCTCTCTCTCTCTCTCTCTCTCTCTCTCTTCCTCTCTCTCTCTCCAGCCATTATATACCAATAGCACCTCAGATAGGTGTTACATTACAAGTCTGCCCCTTTTCTCCAAGATGGGATTTAATTTAGCATGATCTTGCTCAGATCTTGTGCATGCTCTCAGCAATATGTATTAATGCGTGAAACTGCAAAGTTTGGGCAGTAAACCCTGTTTCCTTGAATGAATCTAGCACCTCTTAAAACCACTTTGCCCTCACTTTCATGATCTTCTTTGAGCTCTGGAAGAAGGAGTGTTCTGGGTATGTACTTTTTAAGACGGAAGACTGTGTTTTCTTATTCTCTGATAAAGGCTGAAAGATGTACAATTCATGGGTATAACAATACACCACTGCAGTCATTTTAATACTATGTCCATTTAACATGACATAGGATCTATGTCCTAGCTAGACATAGATTCTAGAAAATAAAACTGGCATTCCATCTTGTAGGTCATGTCTTAAAGCTATTTTTTAATTAACATGCAAATAGATGCTCATGCATACTACGTATGGTTACTTCCATAACATATGTGCCACTGGTATAACAGGATCGAAATCCTAGTAGCTCGGAAGTTTCAGTGATGAGTAATATTTATGGTAAATTTGTCCTACAATAGTATTCATTATACCTTTATATAGAAAAATAAAGATTCTTCATCAATACCAACTTTATTTCTCTATTCTATGAGCTGACTATGTTGTCTTCAACAAGAGATGTTACTAGCAATTCCTGGAAGAGCTGACAGTTGGTAAATATGTGTAGTTTACTGAGGACTAGTTCTTCTATTTGATTTGGATAGCTTTGCATATTGAAATATTTTCAAATTTCTATTGGAAGAAAATTCCTCTTTCTCCTGCTTCATTTTATGTTCACTCACTAAACACTCTCTTTTGGTTTCTGTGACACTAACGTTTAACTGCTCATAAAACCAGTGGAAAATTCTGGAATGGTCTCTCACTTGCACTGGAACCAGCTGACAATCTCCTTTTCAAAATCCAATATTTATAATATCTTGTTCTCCCTTCTCTACATGTGATTGTGTTTCAGTCTTCATGAAATGCACTTCCATCTTCTTAATATTAATATTTTTGTTTTTTGTGAAATATCAGTTCAGCTTATTTTCTTATTATACCAACATCTCACCTTTTCCAATATCACCCACATCAATATTTGCATATACTAATATTAATTATGAATTTTATCACCAAATTTTTAGACTACTATTGACAATTACTTGAAGTAGCTTCAGCTCCTACTGAGTCATTAAAACACTGTTTATTTCCTGTTTTGTCTATATTTATTAGAATATTTATTTTAAAAGTAAAAATCTGAAATTTTTATTTTGCTTAAACTATTCAGTCATTTCCTAAATTCTTAGAACTTGTCCTCCAAGAAATTCTGGCATCTCAAAGTAAATTAATCCTTCAATTACAACATCTAATGGCACTCAGCACGTTTCCTTCCTGACCCTACTGTCTTGTAATAGTTTATTAATTCAGTTAAGTCAAGAAGGCCACAGAACACCTGGGAATCAAGAACTCTTTAATATGCTAAAGATTCTAATAGAAACAAAATAATCATTCTATCACATTCCATAGTATCCCTTAAATTGTGATGTAGCTTTCTTTTAAATTTGTTCACAATTAATTTGATGGGTATCTATTATTTAGATTGTTCCAGTTTGAGTATCAGGATTTTGTACTACTTTTCTTTTTCTGATATCTAATTTGCAAGAGCTGACAGCTGGTAAATATGTGTGATTTACTAAGGACTAGTTTTTCTATTTGATTGGGATAGCTTTGCAGATTGAATATTTTCAAATTTCTATTGGTTGTCTATTATTATTTTTCTTTATGTTTCATATGAGATATATGAGAAGGGAGAGCTAATTTTCCTGGGTTATTAAGTGACAGACAGAAACAGAATTTGAACCTAGAGAATAATGTTTCTGAATTCATGTCTGGAATTGCTACATAGTACCCTCAACAAAAGAATTATGGCACATGCTTCTTAAAAAATGTTTCACAGTTCTTCCAATTCTATCTTTCCTCCTCTGGTTAACCAGTACTGTTACTACAGTGACTACATTTTAGACGATATTTGACATGAAAACCCCTCATATTTCAACTTTAAAGGGTCATTGCCTAAAAATGTCAAAAGTGAGAAAGGATTTTGGAAGAATGACCTTCAATCAGCTATTTTTCAAAGGTATACAGTACTGTTTAAGATACAGGACACTAAGAGGAAAGAGGTCCACTACTTGAAGATTGATTGTAGCCTGACATTTCATGAAAACCCTCAGGGTTTTGATGGAACTTTATTATATAATTACTCAACTCACCTCCTATAGAGGCTAATATATTTTATTTTTAAATGTCTTACTAGTAGAACTACGTTGAAATAGTAGCCTCCAGGGCACCTCTGATGGGTCCTAGCCAGTACCTAACTCCCTACTCATCAGGTTTATTGCCCATAATATGCCTATCTATGTGACTTTGACTAGCAGCTGAAGAATAACAATTTCTCATGACCATTACGAAAGAGAGAATACTGAGCAACTGAGAGGAGAAGAGAGATTCTACTTAATATTTTCCTCTCATTTATTCTGTCATTGGCTCACCAAGAAGCACAAATATCGCACTAAAATAGTAATGAAATAATTATTATTATCAAGTCTCTGTAGTACATTAGGGAGATTCCATAAACACAAAAGAGTTGATAGACCTTACACAGAGAAAGCTGGGAAGGTCCTGTGAGAATTCCTTCTAAAAGTATTAGGTCAACACGGAAGGATTGCAATACTCAATTGACAAAATGTATTGAAGGGTGAATACATGGAGGAGAGATGTGAATTTGATATTATATTAATATCGCATTACTGGGATAAAACACTCAGGTTAAACAACTGCGGGGATATTTATTTTTGCTCATGATGTCAACAAGTTTAATGCTTATCCCTTTGCTCCATGGAAGCTTCCGCTATAGAGGCAGAATGTGTATCACTGTGGCAAATGTATTTGGATGACCTGACTATTCACCTTTTGGTGAAATGACTAAAACATTTTGAACCTTCCCTCATGAGCATGCCTCAAATTACCTAGTTCTTCCACCTAGAAAAACTTGCCTAAAGTTTCCAGAGCATCTCAAAATCCAGCACAAGTTAAGGAATATGTTTTAACACATGAGTCTTTGGGGAAACATTAGTCGTGAAATCATAAAAAAAAAAAAAAACCTGTTACAACAGGGAGTAAGCGTGTTTCTTAACTGTTTGCTTTTCTGTTTTCCTAATAGTTTCATGGAAACCTATACTAATTAAATTGAAATGCCATTGGACAAAAAGTCCCTTCCCAAAGTTCTAGGGAGTTGATTAGATTTTCAAGTTTTGTAAGACTTGCTAGGCAACCCCCATGTACCCATTTGTGTTTTCTAAACATACTTTGTTAGCCTAAATGTGCTATGAAACAAGTCCCACCAGATTATAAAACCACTGTAACAGTTATTGCCCATATATCAAGATTGCCACTGGGAAATACTTCTGAGTCAAGATAATGAAGTTTCCAGCATTCATTGGGATGACGATCTTAGAGAACTGCAGGAGTAGAGATTACCGGAGCCAATGTATGTTTGGTTGCAGCAATGCACAGCAGAGCAAACAAAGTAGTCATCATAATTTGAAGTAAAAAAGTGTTTCATATAGGGACTGTGGATATAACTCAGTGCATAGAATGTTGGTGTTTCATGGTGAGGCTGTGGGTTTGATATCTAGACACACAGAGTGATGCAATACCATAGTGTTTGTTTTTCTCCCTAAAATACATTGTTTGAAAATCTGACCAATTTGATAATATAAAAAGGGGAATAATTGTGATGTAACTAGTTTGATGGTGGAGTAATTGCAAATGAGATATCTACCCTTACAAGGAGAAACATGGCAGAGAAAATTTACCTTGGTATCTGAAGAAACAACTAGAAGATAGGTTTTTACCAGACAACAGATCGAAAGTCTTCATGAGTCTGTATTTTCTAACCCACAGAATTTTAAAAAACATGTGTTTGATGTTTAAGTTACTTACTCATTCTTTGATATTCTGTGATACCAGCTGAAACTGTGAAACTATGATAGATTTTTTTTTTACTGTTTATGTGTGTTTATAAGTAAAAGATCATTCTATTTGATGAATACAGGAGGAAAAGCATTATCACAGTATGATAATGAAATGTATCATCTGAATTACTATAATAAATCTAGGACATTTTACCTATTTCTATTACCCCTCATCAGTCTACAGGGTATTCTAATAGAAGGAGACACAATGCAGTTACACAAACAAAAATGTTATCCTGTATATTTACTCCCTAGTCTTTGTTGTCCAAAGAAAAAAGCTACCAGTTATTAGATGTGTAGATGGAGTTAAACCAGACTCTGAAACTAGGACACATTGATTCTAACTTTATAATTCCTTGGAAAAAGTCATATTATAGCAGAAAGATAACTTTGGTAGAATCATGGGAGTTTTCCTTGTACCAGAGTTCTATCTGATCCCAAAATGCTGCTTCTGTCAAGAAGACCTTTTTCATTACTCTCCCCTCTTCACAAGCCCCAACCCGATCCCTAATGTTCCCATCCCACGCACTCCTAGGCTACCTGGGAGATGTCATTTATTTCCTCTTCCCAGGGAAATCCATTCATCCCTCTATGTGAACCTCCTTGTTAGCCTTATGAAACTAAAGATAATGGGCCAATCGGTGATTTAGTTAATACAGTCTCTGTGTGATTATTTGGTTCTTGATGGCATGGATGACCAAGCAGATAGTAGCCAGAAACGAACAAGCAGCTTCCCTCCAACATCCCCTTCCCTGTCACATGATGACTTGCAGAGCTTCCAGTTTGTGTTCCCATTTCTCAAACTCAGGGTTCCTTAATATTCCGGTCACCATAAAACTCTCTGTGTATGGAATTGATTTAATTGCTCTTAATTTTTCAACCAAAGAGTATTTGTCACTATTTAAGCAGGCACCAATGTGGAACTTAAAGGGACAGTGTACCCCACCACCAGTCACATCTTTCTGCCATGTGAGTACAACTGCAACACCTGCAGACCAGTAAAGATTATTACACCAACAACAGTTTACTGAAATCTCATAATGGAGGTTATTTTTGATTAATAAATAAATAAATTTAAAAGTTATATAACGGCAAAACATATCACCATTTTTAATTTAATTACCTTTTTGATTATACTATGGATGCTATTCTGCAAGGCTTATACGGCTTTCCTGATACATCTGTTTATTGGATACTAGGATGCAGCTTTGTTTTTCATACTACATCCTTAGAAAAATGGTTTGATAACAGAACTGTAGCATGGGGGCCTGCTCGTTGGGGTTTCTGTCCTGCCTGGTTCCTGAAGCTATTTAGCCCCAAAGAAAATCACACAGAGGTCTCCATAAGATTATTGACTGATTGGCCTATTAGCTCAGGCGACTTATTAGCTCTTGTAGCTTATATTAACCCATTTTTCTTATCTATGTTAGCCACATGGCTAGGTACCTTTCTCAGCAGGGTAGGTCACATCTTGCTTCTTCGGTGCTCTGGGCTGGACTGGTGGGAATGGGCTTCCTCCTTTCTAGCATTCTTCTCTTCTCATTACCCCATCTCTACTTCCTGTCTGGCTGACCTGCCCATACTTCCTGCCTGACCAATCAGCATTTATTTAAAACATGATTGACAGGATACAGACAATTTTCCCAAACCACAGAACCAAGAATGATGTACTTTTAGAAATGATACAGTCTTTACAAACTAAATATGAACAGCTAGCTGACAGGATTAATACCACTGAAAATCAAAAGTTAGCTGAAAAATTAATGGCATTGAAAATGATAACATTAATTTGACAGACAGAATTCAATCCATGTAAAAGGTGCTGAAAATTATCCAAATGAACTCACAGTGTTGAATTTGACAAACAAAATCTGTTTAAAAGTTATGATAAGTTAGCAGATAGAGTATCTCTCCAGGAAGGTAATCTGCATGCCATCCAAATAATATCCAAAAATGAGAAGTTACCAAAATAGAAAATTTTTCATACCTTGGAATCATATTGCAGAATAAAAACCAGAGGTTATGTGCGTCAATGAAATAATTAGAAATATTTACAGGTCAAGATATTTAGGCTTTAAAAATGACAATGTTAGAAATATTTGAAACAATTAAGAATACTATCAGAACTGATGAGCAGGGAGAGAAGGTACAAGGACAGGATTTAATATCACCAGTACATGTCAGAGTCAGAGATGACTTACCAAGGGTTTTAACTATTTACCCCATAATCACCTCTGACAAATCATCAAGTACTACATGCCTAAAAGGATCCAAAGAATGTATATGGAAACTTATAGGTCTGAATAATCTAAAAATGATTAACAAAGCAGTAGTATCTTATGGTGCATTCATCATTTGTTAGGGAGTTGGAAAGACATTGGCTTCTAGCAATAAGATAATTTGCTTCAATTAGTTTCAGCAGTCCGAAAAGATATTCCACAACTACTGTGGAAATACTACTAGGAAGAAGAGGCAAGCATTCTAGAACAACAGGGAAAAGCAAAGGGATTTGAGGCTTGCCAAGATAAAATTATTTGCAAGGGCCCATATGCTGAGCCATAAGTTCAAACTCTTTAAGATGAACACATCTTGTCTCTATACCACACATCAGTATTATTTGCTTGGAACAGATTTCAAGAACTAGGAAAAATGAATCAGATACTGGGATTAAACAAGGTAAAAGAGAACCCTTTAGTGACTTTTACAAAGATTAACTAAGGCTGTACAAATAGGAGTTACAGATCCAGAAGCTAGATGAGTACTTATTGAATCTCTGGTTTTTGAAAATGCCAACTTAGAATGCAAAAAATCAAAATACTTGGGTCTTTAAAGGTTAGACCAGCACCAAATGATGAATGGATCATGCATACAATGAATGCTGAGACCTTTGACTATAACAATGAGGGTTGGGTAAGAGAAACAATTTCCAAAGGTATGAGGATACATCAAAATGACAAATGTTTTAAGTGTGGTAGAATAGGATATCTGAGAAGGGGTTATAGACAAGGCATTTCTAATATTGTCTGCTTTGGGAAGGACAAAATAGATCTCAATCTTCTGAATTATGTAGATGTGGCAAAGTCCAAATTGGTCCAATTAATGTAGATCAACAAAAGAAAAACAAGGCAACCTGATATCACTGGGGAAATCCATGGGGTCCCTCTTGCAGGCTCCCAGCTCAAATGTGGCCTAATCATTTTCAATCACCCTGGAGGACATGTCTCAATCGAGAAAATTAAAAAATCCAGCACCTGCTGTAAATAACCATTCTGCTATGGGTGATGAAATAAACATGGAGGACAAATCAAAACTTCCAATGGACATAAGAAATATATTTTGGAAGACTTCTATAAATGATCAAAGACCAAAGCTAAGATTGTGCAAAAATAACATTCTAATTAAGGGATTACTGGACACAGGTACAGATGTGACTATCATTATTCCAGAATCTTGACATTTGAATTGACCTCTTGAAGAGGCAGATGTTAAATTACTAGGAATTAAAACTCTAGCTCAGTGAAACAAAACACATTATGGGTTGGATGCATAGGGACAGAAGGACAGTGAGGAAGGCTAAGGCCTTATGTAGCCACTATCACAGTGAATTTATGGGATAATGAACTGTTGCAGCAATGGAATACCCAGATTAAGATTCCTGCCATCCCAGAAACTCATGTTTCTGGGAAGGATATTATAAGACATTATAAAAAGTGGTCACCAGCCATTCAGGCTGTATAAGAACACAAAACAATGAGCAAACCTTCAAAAATACCAATGACCCTACCTTTAAAATGATTAACTGAAGCCGGGCGATGGTGGTGCACGCCTTTAATCCCAGCACTC
>NC_022027.1:26931278-26932777 GCF_000317375.1 Microtus ochrogaster
TCCCACAGGGAAAGGTCAATAACTCCACCCTGTGCCAACATTTTGTAAATCAGTCATTGGAAATAATTTGTAAACAATTTTCTAAATCTATAATTTACTATTACATGGATGACATGTTGCTATCTGATTCCAATATAGAAACCTTATAAAGAATGTTTGAAGAAGTAAATAAAGTTTTTTTTCCAAAATGGGGATTACAAATTGCTCCTGAAAAAATATAAAGAGGAGATTCTATCAATTATTTAGAATATAAAATGGGTTTACAGAAAATTAGAATGCAAAACGCTCGAAGTAGGAGAGACTGATTGTAAACCTTAATGACTTTCAAAGACTGTTAGGAGAAATTTCCAATCTATGGCCCACTGTTGGAATAACACCTGATCTAATAATTTATTTAAACAAAACCTTAAATGGAGGCAAAGACTTAAATAATCTCAGAGAATTAACAGTTAAAGCGAGAATCAATTAACTTTGGTTGAAGAGAAATTACAGACGGCACATGTGGATCAGATGTATCTAAATCTTAATTGCATTTAGTCATATTGCCCGCCAGAATTTATTATATAGGAATTTTAATGTAGAAGAAATATTATTTTTTTAGAATGGATATTTTTAGGACATAAGACAAGTGAAAAATTAAAAGCTTATGTGAAAATGTCTTCAAATTAATTATAAAAAGAAATTGAGACTTTGTCAACTAGCAAGAATAGACCAACTAAGATTATAGTACCTTTTACTTCTGAAGAAATTAAAAAAAAATATGGGAAAATAATTAACCTTGGCAAAAAAAACTTGTTTTAACTTTTTAAAAGATATTAATAGCAATTATCCCAAAAGTGATAGAATTAACCTTATAAAGAGAACTACTTGGATCTTTCCCCACATTGTATATGACATACTAATAACTGGAGACCACACATTCTATACTGAAGCAAATAAGGAAAGGTAGGTTCCAAATCAGAACAAAAAGGGCAGAACAAAGCCCTTTTAATTCTGTCTAAAAGGCAGAATTATATGCTATTCTCATGGTACTAAGTGATTTTAAAGAACCTCTCAATATAGTTACTCATTTGCAATATGAAGAAAGAGTTGTTTTGCATATTGAAACCATTGATTTTATACAAGATGATACAGAATTGAGTTCATTATTCATTCTGGTTCAAGATATAACTAGGAATAGGCTTTGTCCCATATAAATAACAAACATCCGATCTCATATGGGTTTGCCAGGTCCTCTATCAAATGGTAATGCAGAAATTGATTGATTATTGATTGGAAGTCTGCTGAAGGCCTCAAAATTTCATAAGAAAAATCATTTCAATAGCAAATGTTTAAAGAAATAGTTTTCTATTACATGGTAACAAGCTAAGGGGATTATAAAGAGATATCCTTTTTGCTCTTTCTATAGCAAAACACAGATCCTTGCAGGGAATAATCTAAATGGTACTCAAAGGAATGAAATCTGGCAAATAGATGTGTTTTGGAAAATCAAGATATGT
>NC_022027.1:26940230-26962960 GCF_000317375.1 Microtus ochrogaster
TTTTTTATTTCATTTATTTGTTGGAAATTTAAAACATGTAGATGGTTTATCTTGATTCTGTCTACTCCCAACTCCCACTCGACATGTACATCTAAGTGGTCCATGCATTTTCAAGACTCACGACTTCTTGCTAACTCAGAGACACTCTCTGAAGACCTGGGTGAAGGAACAGGTGGGTCAAGTACACGGCCGATTCCTCTCAACTTAGGTATGTATAACGGTGAATTTATGTGTCAGCTTGACTGGGATATCCAAATACCCTAACAAAGCATCATTTCTGATGTGTGTGTGGGAATGTTTCTGCGATAGATTAGCAATTGAATCAGACTTAGTAAAAAATCTGTACTCATGAATAGGGATGAGCTTCATCCAATCCATTGAAGAGAGAATACAATGGAGGAGGGAGGACAAATTCACTCTCCTTGACCTGGGACATCCATTTTTTCCTGGTCCTGAACCTCAGCGTTTCTAGTTCTTAAGACTTTAGACTCTGATTCTTAAGCCAGGAGCCACACCCTGTTCCCTGGACCTTGAGCCCTTTGGACTTAAGATTGAATTATACTATTGGCCTCCCTGGTTCTCTAGTTTATGTCTTGGGTTTCTCAGCCTCATAGTTACAGAAACCAATTTCTATAATAAATCCCTTCTAATATATTTATGTGTATTAGCTGTTTCTCTGACTAATATAGTTCAATATTTCACCAGTATCTTGAATTCAATAGACAAAACCCAAGCCATCATCTTCCTCCTCAAGCATGTTCTTTCTTTGTATCTCAACTGATGATAGTTCTGTCCCTCAGCTGTCTCAGGGAGAACATCAACGAAACATCCAGAGATCTTGGATATCCAGATGCTTAAAGGAGAAAATAAAACTACCCAGAAAGGATCACCAAGCTAGAGAAATCTGACCTATTAGGATAGGTGATATATCTCTACTTAAAAATTAAATCTGGTTTTGGAGTTGGACAATGGCTATCCTTCTCAAATCCAAGAAAAATTCAGAGTTCTGTTGATGTAGGGAATGGGCCTGCTTTTTTGTCCTGGCCACCCAGCTAACTTACACCTGAAATATTCACACAGAAACTGTATTAATTAAAATATGGCTTGACCATTAGCTCTAGCCTCCTATTAGCTAACTCTTACATCTTGATTTAAACCATTTCTAATAATCTGTAAGTCACCATGAGGTCGTGACTTACCAGGAAAAATTCAAAAATTCAGCATGTCTGACCTGGTGTCTCCATGGAAGCTCTCTCTGATTCTGTTCTTCTTCCCAGCATTCAATTCTGTCTACTCCACCTACCTAAGTTCTGCCCTGTCAGAAGGCCAAGGCAGTTTCTTTATTCAACCAATGAAAGCAATACCTAAACAGAGGGATCTCCTACACCAGAGTTCTGTCTCATATCAGGAGCCATCTGGTTTGGGATATAAAGAATAAAGAATTTAGAAAAAAATATTACTTCTATCCATACCTATTTTTGTCTCTATCATACCTTCCATTATGTCTATATGAATGATGTTTAAGTTTTCCACAGTAAACAATGAATTTTCCTGCGGTAATATTTGAAGTTTCCAGGAAGAAGATGGGACCCCCAACAATAATTGTGGTTGTTATGACATCATAATGTTGATAGCACTGCTGTAAAATCAGTTTTGGGTAACAACTGCCCAAAGTAATTCCAACTTGGTTAGCTGAAATGGTGCACTTTCATACAACATTCTGGCCAGAACTTCAAATAAGAACTTAAGAAAATCCCTACTAAATACTCACAGACTATTTGTAATTATATTAGATAGTAATCTTGAAGTGTAACCACCATTTTAATTTTACAGGATTCCATAGGAAGAACATCACCCCCATGACAGCTGGAAGTAATTTTAGAAGACGATGTCCCCTCTGCCAACAAAGTTAGTCCTCAGGGTTAGGAATATCAATTACAGGTGGATTATAACCAATATAGTGTTAGGGAAAGAAAAGCCATAGTCTGGGTCATCATTGATTATTTGACTTTATTGCTTCTGAATCAGAAATGAAATGTAATAAACTACATACTACATATTTAATTCCTACATAGTATGCACTACAGAGTAATATACTCTTTCTAACATTGTTAGTAAGCGCCAAACACTAAAACAGATGAGGATGAAGCCTGCGGATTCAAGCTTCCATATTATAAGCATGACAAGACCATCTAAGGTAAAACTAGGCAGTTTGAACATATCTGCACACTTGTAGATCTTTCTCTGGTGACATCTAGTAGGGGACACTCCCACAGCTTGTCTAGGCAGTTACAACTACAGAGAGAAAGCTTTATATGCACAGACATGGATTTGTACCTTTTGATTTGTTGCCTTAGAGCAAATAAGTACAGTTAGTTTTGACTTCAGATATTATTGGTGGGAACAGACTCAGCTGAACAATAGCATCTTAACCAACCCTCCTGCATCAGTACTGGGCAAATAAAATAACTGCAAGCTCCAATTCCCTTGGTCTTTAAACATAAAGAGACACTGTAAACAAGACTTGGCTTTTAAGGAAGATGGTTAGAAGGTCTTCTTAGAAGAATTTAAATGGATTAACATGTAAAGATGGTGATGTGTGAGATTACTAAGTAAAAAAGGGTATCTCATTCTTTGAAGTGTTTGTAAAATCCCAAATAAGCACTCCACTCAAAGATGGCATTGCTGTTCCATAGCAATTTTATATGAAGTATGCCATGTTTTTATTAGAGAACCAAGGTGCTTGTATTCTACTGGAAATAGATACATACTTTATTGTAAGCAGATTCTTTAGACACATGGTTAGTTGCACTTTTTATTGCCAATAAAACAACTGAAAAACCAAAAGAAAAGCTTTTGTCTTACAATATGGCGGCCTTAGTTCTGATACTCATGACCCATTTAGAACCAGGTGTATAACACACCACAAGCACAAGCATACAGGAAGTATATAAAGTATCCTGGTGTTTTAATAATTATACTACCTAAATAGCTTAAAATTCTGCATCCTACTTCAATTCAAAGACCCATAACTCTTTCTTACTCAATTGCCTTATCTCCACAAACATAAGTCCTGTGATTAATCCTCTAATTAGAATGTTTGTTCAACCATTTAATTTCACTTGGTTGAATAACTAGCATTTCTTCTTGCCACCAATATCTTAAAAGTTAAGCTGAAATTTGTGGTTCTATTAGGAAAGATTCTGCCTGTAATCAAGATAATAGGATTGAATACATAGAGTGATGGTGATATGCGTGGATGCAATCCACACTGATCATTAAACAACCCTGCTCCATCTCCAAAAAGGTCTAAGGTCAAAAACTTACAGAAAGATTTTCCAACGAGTCTTAAAAGAAATTCCCTAAAACTCTCATGGTTATAAAAATTATATCAAGAGAATATTTGGAAAAAATACTTAATTAAGAAAGTTACAAAGGTGTTTTAAGTATCTTTTCTATAGAAATAATAAAAGTTACATATGGCCTATGAATATCTAGGAGATATAGTTAATATTTAGCACTAATGATAGAATTTGCTTTCTAATTTAGAGGTATTTATTAAATTTTGCTTTCTCTAGTCATCTCCTCATATCTACTTTTTTCTTAATATATTTGTCTCCTTTTACTATGAAAATATTATAATATAAGGTACTTTATTATAATACGTAAAATTCTTTTGTTATAGTAAAAGTGGATTTATAATGGAATCTTCTTTCCATGTCCTCACAACCTAGGGTATCCAAACAGTACTGGTCTAGTACTTATTTTTTGCCTTTATAGTTTCATATCTTTCTATGTAAGAAATAAAGTAATCTTCAAAATTGAAAGACAAGTTGAGAAACAAGAAGAAAACCAACTCCATAATACTAATTGAAATATTCTAGAATATTCTAAATAAACATCACAGATAGTCAATACATTATTCTAAAATATTCACATCCAAGACAAATAAAGATTTAATATGCCAGTAGATAAAAATAATAATAGATGTTATTAAAGTGATAATTGTTCTTAATGGGATCTGTGTTGTTTTCTCTCATAGGTTTATTACTTTCATCAGTCACTAGAAAGATATTGTGACATTATTACAATAATTTTCTTGATAGAGTCACAGAAACCTAGAGAAGTTGAATTTGTTGCCTAAGGTTCCACAGAGTCTAATAGTGAAACTGATATTTGAATATCTGGCTTTCCAGCTATAACACCCTACTGATTTCCACCACACTTCAAAGAATTTAAGAGGCAGCTTTAAGCTAAGAGCACATTTGCTTTATTTAAGTAACATGATGCTAGAAAAACATCAAAGAAGAAAATTGCAAATTGGATATTAATGGTATAGGAAGCATCGATTTTTGTAATCATGAAGGAATGTGGGACTTGAATATTTAAGTAACTAAAACTACCTTTGCCATCTAAATTTTAAGGGTAGCCCCTCCACGATTCCCTTTGTTCTTTCTAATTTGCTTATTACATGCATGGGTTCGTTAACAGGACTTTATGATTGCAGATTAAATTCAGGGCATCAGTATTTATTAATTAAGCAATCGGTCTCACACGCATCAGTTCAAGTGTCTTTATTAGATTCTCTCATCAGAGACATCACAGGCTTACTCAGAGACAAGATTAAATGGCCACTGCGTTATAGAGATGAACATAATTTATCATGCCTAGAAATACAAGCAGTAAAGATGACTACAGGGAATAGTATAAAGAAAAAATCAATCATATAAGCAAATAAGCTATGGTCTCTGAAGCCTTAAGACATTCTGTGGTAGTAAAATGCATGCCTGGTAATATCTCAAAGATATTTGAAGCTAGTGCTATGTATAATACAAAACAGTGAAGACTGTCAGGTTGTAAGATTTCCCAGCAGGACAAGGTTCCCAGTAAAATCTGCTGTATATTCTGGTAATTTACATTTACATTGAATTTGCCCTTGCATGTGGTCCATGCGTTATTGACTAAAACATGATTAAAGGGTCAATTCTGAAACATTATTGACAGTAACCATGGTATTATCCTGTGCACAATGTGGATTCCATTTTATATGGAGCAGAATCTTACAGGAAATGAGACTTGAATTAAGCCCATCATCCTCACATTTTTTATGTCAAATTTAAACAAGTTGGAGTCATTTGGAAAGAAGAAATATCAATTGATAAAATGTCCCATCAGATTGACCTGTGGTTCATTTTCTTGATGCATGATTGGTGTAAGAAAACCCTCACTTAGCCGGGAGGTGATGATGCACGCCTTTAATCCCAGCACTCAAGAGGTCGAGGCTGGTAGAACTCTGGGAGTTCGAGTCTGGCCTGGTCTACAAGAGCTAGTTCCAGGACAGACTCCAAAACTACCTACAGAGAAACCCTCTCTTGCAAAACAAAACAAAACAAAACAAAAAAAAACCCTACCTCATTTTTAAGTGGTTATTAACTGCAAAGTAAAGGATAACTGTGTTAAAAATCCACAGACTTAGATAAACTAGATACCAAGGAGGGCCCAAGGGAGACACTCAGATAAGCCTGAGAGGGACAAATAGAAGAGATTTCGTGGGTGCACTGGAGGCAGGTAGGGATGGAAACGTGAAGGATCAGGTGGAAATGGAGTAGGGGAGAGCACTGAAAGAGCTGACTGAAAAAGAGGGGGATTTTGGGGTCAGGTAGAAATGGTCCAAGAGAAACTCCAAGGAATCTGCAAGGATGACCACAGCTAAGACTCCTAGCAATTGCAAATAAGTAGCCAGAAGTGTCCATCTCCTGTGTCCAGGCAAGACTGCAATGGGAGAGACTAAGACACCACATGATCTTTGACCTACAGTCTGTCCTGCCTATGTAGTAAGTCTGGCACAGAGATTGTAGAAATGGCCAACAAAGAAATTGTCCATCCTGAGATATGGTATAAGAGTGAGCCCCCCACAGACACACACACTATGTGGAACACCAGGAATTACAGGCTGCGTGGCCTGAAGACATAGAATAAAACCAAACACAACTGCGGGGTCCGGGGGAGGGGGGAAGTCAATGTAATGGTGCCTTAAAGATAATCTGTTGTATTCATAGATTGCTGCCTAGCATAATTGTTATCAGAAACAGGTACAGAGATCCAGTCACACATTAGGCAGGGCTCACAGATCCTGCAGAAGAGGAAGAAAAGCTATTCACTGTAGGAGACAAAACGGTCAAGGACAGCACAAGATGCACACAGAGCCAACTAACCTGGGCTCTTAGGGGATCATGGAGACTGTACCTACAACCAGGGAACCTGAATGAGCCTAACCTAGGCACTAGGCATATTTGTTACAGTTGTATAGCTTGGTCCCTTTATGGAGCTCCTAAAACTGGGAGTAGGGGCTATCTCTGACTCTCTTGCTGGCTTTTGGGATCCTGTTTTTCATATCATATTGCCTTGTCCCAATCTTAACCCAAGATGAGGTGCTTGTATTACTGCAACTTGATATCAACATATTTTGTTGATATCCATGGGAGGCCATCACTTTTCTGAAAGGAAATGGAGGAGGAGTGGACAGTGGTAGGGAGGCAGAGGGAAGGTGTTGGGTGGGGACTTGGAGGAGAGGAAGGAGTGAAAACTACAGACAGGATGGGAAACAAATAATAAATAATTAAGAAAGCTATGTGGGCAGGGCTACCCTTGAGTTCGTGTTTCGCTGTGTTACAAGAAAACAGACTTAGTAAGCAATGGGGATCACCTCTGTGAGCAACTCTTCTCCTTGTGTCCTCAAAGAGTTCCTGCCTCCATCTTACTGCCTCAAGCTCCTGTGCTGACTTCCTCAGTGATAGAATGTTTCCTAAAGTATAAGCAAAATTAACACTTTCTTCCCCAGTTTGCTATTGGACATGGTGTTTTATCACTGCAATAGAAATCCTAAGATATCCATCTTGAGCTAGCAGACAGAAAGCGATACCCGAGAGAGTATACAGGTCTGGTGGAGATTCCAGAAGCACAATTATCCAGATATAAATCAATCATTTCTGTGCATTTAGGAGAAAGATACCTAAATTTCAGCATAAACCAAAAGATGAACAAAGAACCCCATGCTCTAATCAGGGAAAAAGGAAAGGCAGTAAAAACTGTACCAGATGTTTTATTTCTGTTGTTTTTTAAATAAATATATAAATGTTATTAACTGGTACATATGAAGAACTAGATATTGATAACAACAAATATTCTTTCTCATAGTTCACTATACATAATGGTGTGATAAATTCCATGAATTTTTCATAAATGAACAAAAAATATTATCAGCTTCCAAAAGTTTAGAGTTAGGAAGAAAATGAGTATATTTAGATACTGTTGCATATTGATGTATGAACCACAAAGGCCTTTTGTGAATGCTAGAATCAAGATCTGCTATGCAGAGTGTAAAAACCCAAGAATAATTTTGCCTTCAAAGGCTTTAATTCTATTTGAGTACACTGAAGTATTTCTGTTTTTAAAAGCCTTGATCTGTTTAAGTATGCTGAACATCACAGGAGCATTTGCCACTGTATTTGAAAATTTATATTTAGCTCCTGCCTTCTCAGTAAACTGAGAATTTGAGGAGAAAATCGAGCACTATTCATCTTCATGTCTCTAGTGCTTAGCATTGTGCATGGGATAGAATACAGCTGGGGCCCAAAGCTTTTAAAAATAAATTGAATATAATGTGAATGAACAAAGACCCTCACAAATATATGCAATGAGGTGCTTCATAAAGAGGAACAGGTAATAAAGGAAGACATCGTCTTACGTGATGTTTTTAACATTAATCAAAGGACTATTATAGACTTGGTTTACCTCCCTGAGAATGTAGACCTTGAACTATACCAGCCATTTAAAAAAAAATGTTAAAACAGTTAATTGTTCTCAATTTGCTATGAAACTTTACACTCCAAGTCAAACTCTTTTTTAAATTAATTAATTAATTTATTTATTAAAGATTTCTGCCTCCTCCCCGCCACCGCCTCCTATTTCCCTCCCCCTCCCTCATTCAAGTTTCCCTCCCTCATCAGCCAAAGAGCAATCAGGGTTCCCTGCCCTGTGGGAAGTCCAAGGACCACCCACCTCCATCCAGGTCTAGTAAGGTGAGCATCCAAACTGCCTACGCTCCCACAAAGCCAGTACGCGCAGTAGGATCAAAACCCAGTGCCATTGTTCTTGAGTTCTCAGTAGTCCTCATTGTCCTCTATCTATGCTCAGCGAGTCTGGTTTTATCCCATGCTTTTTTAGACCCAGGCCAGCTGGCCTTGGTGAGTTCACGATAGAACATCCCCATTGTCTCAGTGTGTGGGTGCACCCCTCGCACTCCTGAGTTCCTTGCTCATGCTCTCTCTCCTTCTGCTCCTGATTTGGACCTTGGGATTTCAGTCTGGTGCTCCAATGTGGGTCTCTGTCTGTGTCTCCTTTCATCGCCTGATGAAGGTTAATATCCAAGAGGAGGGTTGGAACATGGTGCTGGCATGTGAGATCTCAAATGATGTATGTATAGTTAAACAAGTACAATGAATTAGTGATGTAATAAATATGGAAACTTTTCTTGACTCTTTTAAAAACAATTTTGAAATCATGCTTACAATTCTGCATGGCTTTGTAAAAACAGCTTAAATTTAATGATTAATGTAGTTATAATTACTGAAATATATAATGTTTTAGAAGATAATTAAAGATTAAGGATTCTGTCACAAGTATGGTTCTTTCTGAATTCCGTATTTTCCTCTTCAGTTAATTTGAAAGATTTCTTAATCTAATTAACCTATCACTTAAGTCGTGCTGCCAGTGATGAATGCACAGAGAAATTGCAGAGTAAATCTTTTCTATTAAAATGCTCAAAATATTAATTTAAATAGATTTAATTTGTATGACATGGTTTTGTTTCTAAATGTGATATAAATTGGATTTAGTTTCTCACCCAGGCATGCGCATTGAGTATTGACATGCATGTTACCTTCCATTCTATTGATATAATTAATATTCTTAATGTGTCTTAATGGGCCTCTTTCAATGTACTGTCCACGTTTTATGGAAATTTAAGCTAAGCATTATTTTAAAATTATTTACTGCTAAAGAAATTCAATGAAGCCTCATCTGTTTTTTCAAAACTACAACTCAAACATAACATATTTTTCACAGTATGTATTTATGAATGAAACAATTTTAGAGTGTTTTATATGTTGCTCTGTTTTGGTACACCTATCATGATGTTTGTACAAAATAATGAACTAGATAGAGTTCTTGTTCTCATAGAAATTTTGCATATAACAAGCAAGATACAAAAAAATCAGTGAATGAAAATATCCTTTATTGTTCAGTGATGTTGTGCTATTGGATGTTTGGATATTTCTTTAGGATGGCAAACAAGAAGAACTATCAAAACAGTGGTAAACCTTTAGGAATCACTGCCTAAACTTCTCTTAGTAAGAAGCTGAAGAATGATACAGGCATTAATACAATCATTGACTTTAAGAGCGATTACCTGTAACAGCCATGCAATGAGGATCCTCCAGCATTATGAGCTCAAATCTATATCCCTAATTTTTCAGCAGCAAAAGGTAGAGTAATAGAGGGTAGAAAGAAGTTTGTACACCTCCTTTTTATGTTATTTCCAAATTGAAATTTCATAGAAATTCATCTGGTTTGCTAAGGGGAAAATGACACAGTTACAAAAAAAAAAAAGGTGGGAAAATATATTTTTATCATATTTCTAGAAAAGAGGTCCATAAATATTAAGAGAGACAATCCCCTATGTCAATCAATTGATAATGATTGTTTTGTATGCTAAAATAAAGATGGTTGTTATACACTGTAAATATCTCAAAATCTTAACCACAACAAGGAGATGAGAAAACCTTTCTGTCCCTCCAAGTATATCATCATAAGATGAAACACGTGGTGATGTGATATCAGTTAAGCAAAAAGAAAGGATGGAAAACAAAGCAAATATGAATCAAGGGGATGGAAGATCTGTATTTATCAGCTTAGACATTCCAGTAGGTGTCTCCAGCTATGAATCTTACAGCTACAGTGACAGGAGTTCTCTATGGGTTATTTTTGTTCATGTTTCAACGGCAAATGAAAAGTATTTAAAGTCATATTTTATTTTAAACCTTTTGCATAGTATCCACATAAATGTTCTTTATGTTACTACCACCATTGTATTTCAGTAGTTTTTTTATCAAAGTTTAATTCAAAGATGAAATATGACTATGGGAAATGTGGAGATTGTACAATAAACATTCTTCTTTACTGTTTTAAAAGGAAGCAAAAGATAGTGCTGATAACATACGAAAGTTGTAGAGTGTTTCATTAGTCATTATGACAAGACTAGATACTTCACTAGAGAACTGACTGGGGGCATAGCCAAGGGTATTTGTAGTCGAGAAATAAGACAATAAGCAATAAAACAAGGCACTCTGCTTGAAGGATTTGCCTTGGGTCAGTTAGAAAAGGAGAGAAGGTGAGCAGAATAGAAAACCTGCCCTGTGCCATGGCTTGGTCTCATGTGATTTCACAAATTCATATCCAGATCAAACTTCCAGAGACCTTATCCCTATCCTATTTGGCTACAGTTATGACTTTGTGGACTGAAGATAATACACCCTAATAAAAATTCTCGTAGTGGAAGGTATTATCTTTCAATCTTCCCATAAAGTGCTTAAGAAAACTCAATGTTGTTCCTATTCTTTCTCCCTGTCAATATCCAGTAACCCATGTATAAATTGAAGGTTAACTTAATTTATTCTTGACTCTCTTAGTAGGATAATTATTGCTGCTAAAAAAAATAAATCTTTAGTACTTTAAATGCAGTCTGGAATTTTTATGTTAAGCAGTTGAAATAAGTCAAGGTTAATTGTTAGGGATCAATCTACAAAAAAGACCAGAGGTCTAAACTGGTAAACTTTATACACATGACACCAAACAATTGAGCAGTCTGTAAAGGGAGATAAAACTTTCCTCTTAATGCTGGGCTTCAGAAAATCTAACCAGTGAGCAGATTATGACTTTAATTCAGTAGAGTTGTACCTTGAATTTTTTTGTTTCTTTTGTTTTTGCATTTAAATAATAAAATTTGTTTTCTCAACTCACAAAAATATCTCAAAATTATTTTTATCCATATGGAATCAAACATTATACAAAGATTAATTTACAATGGTTAATCTTATAATGTGACTTTTTAGTAATAAGTGACTTACTGGAAACTTCTAAAATACAAATTTTAATTTTCTTCTCTACTTAATTATTGGATAGTTTGTCTTTGAACAACGAGATGCTTTCCTTTCTTCGTCTAGGCCTGTGGTGTCATAGAGAAGTAAAAGCACCGACTTCACTCTCATAAATAAGTTAAGCAGGTTGTAATTATATATATGTGCAATAATCAAAAGAAAAAAGGAGACTGTACTTGAGAGAGGAGCATGAGAGATGCTGGAGATAAGATTCCTAAAAGGGGATAAAGGGAAAAAGTGGAAGGGGAAAGTTGAAGTTGCATAATTCTATTTCAATTGAAAACTTATTTTATTTATCTATATATATATCTGTGGGCATATACATATATAGTTGTTACTTGTGTGTTCATGTGTGTTTGTGTGTGTACCTATTAATAATGAAAAATAGAACATGTGTTTGAAAGAGATCATAGATCTCTGTGCATGGAAGATTTTGAAGGGAGAAAAGAGGAAGGGAAATATGTAATGTATTATCGTCTCAAAAGCTAAAGAAATGCTGAATTCATAAGTATTTATTTCCTAATTATGCAATTTTCTACTTGATAGATTTGTTCAAAATAGTAGAACAGCAATATCCTTCCACACGTTTGATTTCACCTCACCTGCAGGCAAGTGTTCATATTCCTTGGATGCTGTGATCTCTCTGCATTTTCATTGGCTATTTATTTGGAGGTCTAGGTATTCAGGCACCATTCTTATTGTCTCATTGTCGCAGAGATCTGCTCTGTGATAAAATGGAAGCCTCTCACTACCTTTGCTGCTTGTTTGAGAAAATCAAATATTCCTCATCTTTTAAAAAGCATTTTTCTCTTCTTCAAAATATTTTGATACATGGATTATGCTCCCCGAAATAATATTATTACACTGAAGTGGAAGTCGCCTGGTTGTGGGATGATTTATAAAGGTCAAACTGAAGGTTAGACATGAGAAGAGACAGCACATCTCTTATAGACTGCTTATGCCAAAAATGTAACTTCAAGGCTACCAACAATCTGCAGACTTGAGAACGTGAAATATTTGTGTAGTTTTAATAGTTAAACTACAGGAATATTGTTCATCATTTGTGAGAGTAAATGTTATAAATTTTTCTATTGCAATCCCTTTCCTTGTGTTCTAAACAGAGTAAGTATATAAACAATTAGAATCAAAAATAAAAGAATCTATTAAGTGCATAGTATTCTGACGGGGCACATAACATATGCCTTCACTGACTTTCCAGACTGCAGAGAAACAGCATGTGGACACAGTGCTAATGTGTTCACAATACTCCACCACAGAAAGCAGCTAGCAAATGATCTTTGTGGTTGGATATTATTCTCTTCATGAATCCCTATATTATAGAAGATAGTCAGCATATAAAAATGTAAACACCCCTAAGGTTTACATCATAAACCGATTATTTGGTGAAATAGCCATGGTGAATTCAAAAGTGGCTGTTATTTGTATTAATCATCAGTTTACTTGTATATATTATGGAATAAACTGTGGTAAATCTATAGGAATGAATATTTTTAAATGTTTAAATCATAATAATTATCATTTTGTTTTATTAGAAATTATATATATTTTTATATTTTGCTTAATATATAGTAATTGTACTCATATAGGGATATCTGTGATTAATTTTCTTCACAGATAAAATCAGCATAATCAATGATTTTGCTTCTCTATAATAGAGAGATTTGTGTTCAGCATCATTGACTTTCTATCTCCTAGTTAATCATTCAGTATACTCTGGAAAATTGCAATCTATCATCCTTCTACTGTTATGTAGAACATGAGGACTCCTTACCTCTGTCTGTGTTTTCAAGGCTATTTTCTAGTCTCCCTGTAACTCACTTCCCTATTTGTAATTATGCTTAAATTTATGTAACTTTTTCATATTCCTGTGTTAGACAGAATATTTTTCTTTAAATGTCTGAATTATTTCACTTAATATGATACCCTTTATTTTCCTAAAAATTACACCATACCATTCATTTATAGAGAAATAATATTCTGCTCCGCATATGCACCATACTTTTGTTATCTACTTGCCCATTGTTGACCAACTGGATGTATTCTACTTTGAAAGTATTTTGCTTTAAATTTTTCATAAGAGTTTTGGTGTTTACCATTGTGTTGGCCCCAATGATTGCTTTACTCCTCTTTTATCTTATCTGTATAGGATCTGGGAGCTAGCTTACTTTAGTAATTCAATGTGCAGTACATCAGAGGATGAGGAACTATCAACAGTAATTCTGCTCTAAGAAACTTTGGTCAATCCTGTGTGAAATGTTGAAGGTCACAAATAAAATGGTAGTAGAAGAAAATATAGTAGACATTTATTATAATGTGAATGGTTTCTGGATAGAAATGCCAAAGTTCAAAGATTTTACAATATGGTACAATTTTAAATAAAGCATCATCATTGTTATTGCTGTTGTCCTTTTCTTCCATATTTATACGTTATTTAGAAAAATGAAACTAATTATATTGTTATAGAAAGTGGGGATATAGCAGGTAAGATGGTCATTTCTAGAACAGTAACACTGGGGCATGCTTAATACCTGGTAGGCTAATGAATATATGTTGAGTATCCTTTGTGTTAGAGGACATGTTGAACATCTATTAACCATAATAGAGATGTACTATTGATCATTTGTAAACATACAATTTACTATTAGCATTAAATTCTGGATAATATCAAATCATGTAAACACATCAACGCACCATAAATGAATACTTTATACTTAATGAAGTAGATTAATGTTAGAGTTGCATGCTTTGATTAAAAACACTATTTTCCAACAATTCTAAAAGTCACATATAAAATAACTTAGTCATGATTCACAATCCTTAATTCTTTTCAAAGAATAAACCATTTGCTTGTTTTTATTTTAAGAGAAAACTAAAAGCCTTGGGATAATGTTTTGGCTCCAGGGCAAAAGCATTTGTCTGACAACCTGAGTTACATCCACAGAGTTCATGGAAAAAGGAAGGAAGAAAACCAACATGTACAGGGTTTCATTCTGACTTCCAAAAATATGTCATGCCACATAAATCCATGTATTTGTAAATGTATCATACACACAAAATATCCAACACAGAGACACATATATACAAATACACAGAAGCAAATTACTTACCAAACAAACACACAGAGAAAAAAACACTGATACATAAACACACCCATATAACTACCCCCAAGCAAACACACTGACAAACACTTACAAATGTACAAACATACACACAATACCAAGAGGTAGTTTTAAAAAATATTTCCTTTATTTTTGAGATTATACTATAATCACATCATCCCCCCTTTCTTTTCCTCTCTCCAAACTGTGCTATTTACCTTCCCACTTCTGTTTATTCTCATCCGACAACATATAATCTCACCAACATGGCTTCATAAACATAAACTGAACAAGAGTAACAGACTGGCTGATATGTAGAGGAGAAGCATATACAAAAAGCTAAAGACAACTAAGAAATGTTGAGAACAGGGGAAATAATTTCCCCAAAAGACAAATATATCAATTGGTTATTCAAAACAAAATGATCAGCTCTGAAAAAATACTATAAGGAGCATTATAAAGACTCAGCATGTTGCTTTTATGTATTTAAGAATATAACTGCACATACATGTATATATACTTCAGGAATAGCAAAATCATGGGTCTAGGAAGTAAACCTGTTTAAAAAGTAAAACCAACATTCATTATAATGTAGAATGTTCTGTGTACCTTGAAATACTAAGTATCATATGTAAATAAACAATTTTCAAGTTCTGTGTACCTGGCATTAAAGGATCTGTGATACTACAGACTCAATAGACACTAGAATTGGACAACCACCATATTCATCATTTACACCCCAGGTAAAACACTTATCAGCAGAATAGCTCTGTTCATTGTAGGCTCTCAGAGACCTGTGCATACAAAAATGCTGTCTCAAATTTCTTTTATATTTATCATGGCAAGGGAAATAAACAATGATTAACAATATGATGAATTTTAATTTAATTTAATTTCCATGAAGAAAAATATGCAAATTCCATTAGCCAAAGCAAGTCACAGAGCCATGGTAAAGCAGAATATATGTCAATGCCACTTTTGAACATCACAATGACATGCAAATAACATCTCAATTTAACATGAAAACTTTGCCACTGAAGAGTTGTTAAAATTAATTTATTGCAGCCTAAAATTTTAAACACATTTCAGAGTATTGTATTCTATCAAAACTTCCTTTACTTTCTATATTTCTGCCAATGTATATGATAGTCAACAGTTTGCAATCTGTGTGAGTAACATACAATCTAAAGAAGGTGCCTCTAAAAAGAATCAGCTTTGCCTCTTAAAAAGAATTCAGATGAATAACCTTCCAGTATTTACAAGTATGGGATAAGAATTTGTTCAAGATGAGCACATATTACAATAAAGAAAGATTACTTACTAGCAATAATGTCTGAGAAATTTGATGGGGTATCTCAATATGAAAGACTGCACAAATTGCCCCCAAATGGACAATACGAACATAGATGCATGGTAACAGGAAATCTGCTTGATTTGATAAATGCTGTATCCAGGCAAGCATGAATTTTAAGTCAATCATTTTACGCATCTCTTAACCACACTTTATGTTCTAACCTCATTTTCTCCACCCCCAGAAGCCTCTCAGCAGTCACTTCGTTCCTACAATAATTGTGTTCAGAGTCTGTGGGGAAAGCTTAGCACAAGCACAGTGAATACATAAGTTGAAGTTTTATTTTCCAAGCTTTGGCATGGAAGCTCTGCAATACGTACCTCTTAACCTCTTTGATTTTTTTGGTGTCCCCAGGTACAAAATCAAATAATGTGAACACTTATTATACTGCAATTTATGAGAAATACAGAAAAATTACAATGTTTTTTGTAGAAATCAGTGAAGAATAAGATGCTTATAAAAGTTTGCACACATACAAATTCATACACACATCACTTCTAACTCATCAGGAAAGAAATGCCACTAAACTATGGATATATGAAAAAGAAAATAGTATTTTAAATCGTGTTGTTAGCTGTTCTAACGTTTCTATGCACAACAGTAGCAACTTAAAAGAGGAGAGAGCATTATTTTGACTGTTTGCTTGGGGAGTTTTAGTCTATTAAGCAGAGAAGGCATGACAGAGCAGGGCAGCTCATGTCTGCAGTAATGTTTTAAGCGCTCTTTCCTTCACTCTGAGCAAAAAAGCATTTAGAAACCTCCAAGAAGCCAAGAGTCAGAGGCTCATTATAGTCTTCAAAGCCCCGTTCTCAGTGAAGGACTTCTGCCATGTAATGCTCACCTCCTATATGTCCAAAAGCCTCTCAAATAGCACTGTGACTGAAGAAAAACTTTCCCACCAAGAATATAGAAGTTAGTTCATATTGACACCAAATTTCCAGGAGATACTCCTTATTCAAGCCAATGTGTTCACAGTATGAGTTTCAAACAAATGGATCATCTTTTGATTTTGTAGAATTCTTTTTTTTTAATTAAAAATTTCCACCTCCTCCCTTCCTCTTATTTCCCTCCCCTCCCCCTCCTCCCTCCCCCTTCCTCTCCAGTCCAAAGAGCAGTCAGGGTTCCTTGCCCTGTGGGAAGTCCAAGGTCCTCCCCCCTTCATCCAGATCTAGGAAGGTGAGCATCCAAACAGACTAGGCTCCCACAAAGCCAGTCCATGAAGTAGAATCAAAACCTAGTGCCATTGTCCGTGGTTTCTCAGTTAGCCCTCATTGTCAGCCACATTCAGAGAGTCCGGTTTGAACACATGCTCCATCAATCCCAGTCCAGCTGTCCTTGGTGAGCTCCCATTAGATCAGCCCCACCGTCTCAGTGGGTGGGCACACCCCTCACGGTCCTGACTTCCTTGCTCATGTTCTCCCTTTTTCTGCTCCTCATTTGAACCTTGGGAGCTCAGTCTAGTGCTCGAATGTGGGTCTCTGAATCTATCTCCATCCATCACCAAATGAAGGTTCTATGGTGATATGCAAGATACTCATCAGTGTGGCTATAGGATAAGGCCAGTTAAGGCGCCCTCTCCTCAGCTGCCCAAGGAACAAGCTGGGGACATTTCCTTGGACAGCTGGGAACCCCTCTAGAGTCAAGTCTCTTGCCAACCCTAATAAATGAGAACTCGCCCTAAGATCTGAAGGGTAAATATAAAACAGCTAAAGAAGAAGAGAAAAGGAAACTTGCGCTTATTGTTCATAAATTTGTTTGGGAAAGATGGTCATGTAGGTAAATAGTAAAACATTCAATAAGTAGAAGAGGGTGCTCATAAATAGACATATGATAAATGATCATAGATAGAGAGATAGATTATAGACAGAAAGATAGATAGACAGACAGATAGATGGCCCATATACTGATGTGTAATTACTTAAACACACAAATAAGTGCTTGTAAATTTGGTGAGCTTTACTGCTAACTCTCAGACATAAAACTATCTGAGATAATTAAATTATAAAGTCCAAATGCACATTTTTTACTAAATGTTTGAAGTATTTTTGTCTATGTTCTTTGACCCTGAAGTTTTAGTTATGTGAGGAGCCACATAACTAAAAAAGAAAAGAAAAGAAAAGAAAAGAAAAACTGTCCATTTCATGGCCAGGAAGTGAGATAAGAAAGAAAGAATTAGGGGTTCAGGACTGATTTCCTAAAAGGCATGAACCTAATGAACAGAAACCATCACAACAGACCTTTCATTAGTTTAAGCTGTTGCAACCTGGGCTTTGGATGACTTCCCAAATACAAATTATTGCTGGAATTTTATAGTTTTTAATAGTCTTTTTCAATAGCCTTATTTAAATATTCTTATTTATAAAATGATGAGAACTCCAGCTTCATTGTCAGTATAAGATTAAAAATATTAAAAGCATGAAAATGCTATCTCTTCTACATCAGAGGCGCTGGGTTACTACCTAGTTAATACCTAAAACATCACATAGTCTTTATGTTCAGCACATACCAGTTAATGAAAGCCTGAAATTCCTTAGGTAATCAAACAAATGAAACATAACTCTGCATGCAAAACACATATTCATATGAATCAAAGACACTTAATATGAAAATAAAAGTGAGATTGACCTTAAACTTCTCCCTGCAATTGTGACTTGGATGTTAAAGGCTATGTGAAAATAATTACCTCTATCTGTTCCTTGAAATCTGTAGCATGTTTCTCTTTTTCTATTCAGAAACTTATAGCCACAACCTGACAGAATATTAAATAATGCCTAAGAATCCAATGAAGAAATTATAAAAATATAAAAAGTCTTGTCCTTCCACACCCAAGACTGAGTCTCCCTAGAAACCCACTGCTTACCCTAGACAGGCAATCACGTAATCACTTTCTTGACATTCTATCCCAATTTTCCAGTCTTAACTTCATCTTTGGAGCAGACCACCTGCTGTACCTTCTCTTTCTTCTCTGCCCCACTCCCATGGAACTGAGTAGCTTCTCTCCAACAGAACTACTTCCTTAATCCATCCCTCTGTCTCAGTTACCAATGCTGAGACTATATAATTACACTTGAATTTCTAAAAGAAACTCTAAAAGTCAGAAGGGCCTGGAAAGATGTTCTACAAGCTCTGAGATACCACAGATGCCAGCTATTAAGTCTTCAATAAGCAGCCTACAATCCATATAACAACAAAGACTGGGAACAGAGGGATTGCAGAAGAGTTATATCAGCCTATAAAGGGCAAATACAATAGACAGTAATCGATGGATTGGGTGTGAAGCTGGAGCACTGAAAGGGAGGATCAAACTGGGCATGTGAAAGAAATGGAGGATGAACAAGGGAATAAGAGGAGAGAAAACTAACACTAAGAGCCATTTGAGGGCCATTTGGAAACTGGATAGCATAGAAGCTTCCTAGAGCATACATATATGAAAGTGATCTCAGTGTAATCTCCAAATGAGGGAGACAGAGCCCCAGCTGACATCTCTCATCTCCAAATGAAAACTCCAGTTCTAAGAATGGATTACATCTAATTTAGTTGTTGGCCAAAGGAACTTCATAGTAAAGCACAAACAACTCAGGCTATTTTCAACTCTATTTGTTGTTTTCTATAAACAGATCCCAAGGTCCTTTTTCTTAAGACAATATCTACAAAACTCTCTAAACATGAAGAGGTGAGTTGATGCTACCTAGAGCCTTCACTCATGTAGACTGAAGCTCTTAGCACTGGAAGGTACTCTGAAGGCTACCTTAAGAAAAATGTAATATCAACTCAGCTATAAATCTTTTGATCTACAATGGTGACCTGTCTGCAAGGTATTCTGGTACAACAGTGGTGCAAAACTCATGGGACCAAGCAACCTATATCTGATGGAGGAAGGTCATTGGCTAATAAAGAAACTGCCTTGGCCCATTAAATAGGCCCAGCCTTTAGATGGGTGGAGAAAACACAACAGAATGCTGGGAGGAAAAGGATGTGAGCTCATATGCCTTAGCTCTGCTCTCTGGGGCAGACGCGATGAAGCTCTGACCCAGGATGGACGTAGGCTAGAATCTTCCCGGTAAGCGCACCTTGGTGCTATACACATTAATAGAAATGGGCCAAGCAGTGTTTAAAAGAATTCAGTTTGTGTGTTGTTATTTCGGGGCATAAGCTAGCCAGGTGGCCAAGCTGGGCAGCAGGAATGCAGCCCACAGCTCCTTCAACATATATCTGATTGGATTTAAGACCCATTCCATAAGATATAACCCATCTCTGAAATTCCTCATGTGCCTAAAACCTAAGACTAAATAAATAGGCTATGGACCTAGGGGCAAACCAAATAATACTATTATGCTAAAATAGTGCAGCCACAAAATGAATGATTCCTAGTGACATTCACTATGCTCATAGATTAGTGTCTTGTTCAGAAATCATCAGAGAAGCTTTCTCATATTATCAATAAAATTAAATACAAAGCCCTATAGCTGCACAAGATGTGGAGAGTGAGAGACCTTGGAATACTGTCTCAAATGATATGGGATTTTTTTTATCAATTCCCCCTTCCTTTGGTTTATGGAACTCTGAGGAAGTGGAGACACAATGATTTTAAGAGGCAGAGGTGGTGGAGAACCAATAAAACAAGGCCCTCTAAATAGCAAGACCATTGCAAATATGAATTCAGAGAGACTGCGGCAGCATGCGTAGGGCTTGCACAGTTCTAGGCAGGATTTGATCCATTTCTGCAACTAAAAATGAATATAAGTCACATCACTAATCTAGAAGTTATATCCTATCAATAACCACTAAGAAATGAAAAAAAAAATTCTGGGTTTTTCCAACAGAGTATCACTAGAGAAAAAACTGCTCTTAAGGCCAGGCTCAGCAGTACATGGCCAAACAAAATGAACTAAATGATGTTTTTGAAGTTTTGTGTCTCAAATGCACTACCTGGGCATTTTTTTGTTTTGTAATCCTATGTGTCTTTTTAAATATATATATATATATATAATAGTTTCTGATAATGGCTTTTAATATCATTTCTGTGTTTGTAATGATGATAGCTCTTTATCTATATTTGTTTCTTGTGTTTTTTCCCTTGGCCCTTTGCTATTCTGCTTGTTAATTCTGTTTGTCCTATTCAAGTTTGTTTCCTTTTGTTTATTTTTATTTTTATCTTTTTATAGAGGTGTGTTTGCTTTCTAATGAGGGAGATCCAGAAAGAGTATAAATTTGGGTGAGTGGGGAGTTGGGTAGGATCTAGGAGTTAAGGAGAGGCAACCATAATCAGAATATATTGTATGAACAAAACCTATTTTCATTTAAATATATAATAAATAAAAATTCTATATTTACCTACAGTTTTTTTTTCACTCAAAAAATTCAGTGGGTTATTAATGACATATTGTGGACAAAGAAATGACCTTACTGTAGCTATTAAATCGTAAAAGTCAATGCTATTTCTTTGTCAAAGAGCAAAACACAATTTATTGTTGATTTTTTTTTAAAAAAATGAAAGTAAGCTTCCAAACAACTCTACAAAAAAATAAGCATTTCAATTCAAGATATCAAAGTATTGAACCAAAAGCCTATGGTTTCAGAATAGCAGTCTGAGGCCTGAAGGTATGAGGGGGCTAATGTTTAGCCTTGTACTGCTTGCTCATGGCCTCTATTTTAACTCAAGTGGACAGGGTTATTGATATTTTGATACACATATGTTTATATTTTGAATAAAATTAATTTGGAATTATACACTGGAACTATACAGTAAGAGAGCTCGAACATTTCTTTAGAAATTCCAATCAACAATGTCTTTTTACTGCAGTAAATGCTATTGCTCTGTCTGTTGATCTAAACACTATCAAGTGAGTCTTAAATCTTAATCATTAACTTAAACCACAGTCTACATAGCTTCTCAATAGAAACTTATGAGTTTTTTCTGTGTGACACTTCTGTGTTTTATTTTTCATCAACAAGACTCTAATCTACATTATTATTATTACCAATTAGACAACACATCTTAGGAAGAAATCACCTTCATAATGATCCACAGGTAAAGGTTTCTCGTGGAATGGAGTGTTTCCATGAGATGGGCATACTACATTACAGACAGTCAGGATCTTCCCACATCCATTCACAGAATACCAGAGAAAGACGGCAGTGGCAAACATGTGAAGGCACAGCAGAAACAGACATTCTGGAGTCTGTGGACCTTGCCTATCTGAGATTTACCCATCAGGGATTTTCCTCCTGGTGGGCTGACACCTGAGCTTCAATTGTCACCCGCTGCTTCTCTGACATGGGCACTATCAACTATCAGAATCCAAAAGATGACTCCAAAATGCCCTGTACAATTTGATTGATATCCTCAATTCTTTATAAACATTATTAAATTGATTCTAATGTCATATTCCTGTCTCATTTCTGCATGTGTTACAAATTGTGCTTCTTTATTGTATTCCAGGAAGAAAAGAAAATCTCCAGAGCAAGCACTAAATGTTATTGTGACTTGTTTGGTGCAGGAATGTTCTAGATATCATATGTATAGGTACTTTCTGAACTTCTTCAATGTTATAGTTAATGTGTTGGGTACTAGAGTATATATTTCATGGGCAGATGTATTGTGAAAATTCTAGGACAAAATTATGTGGGAGAGAGCTGCAATATGTAATAAGTTTTCTAATGTGGGTTGGTGAATCAAAGATGACATGAGTAAAATATATATTATTCAAACTAATGCCTATTGTAAACAGAGATATTGACACTTTATCTGAAACCATGGGTTCACAAGTGTTCATTCAAATCTCAGAAGTTCTTACAGTTTTAAAAATGGTAGTAAAGTACACACTTAGTAAACTTAATGATAATACTAATGGGAATTAGTTTCACAGTCTATATATAAAAGATTCTATTTCAGCAAAGGACTATTCATTCTAATTGTAAGACAATAAGTTGTTCCACTTCAGGCTAAACCTTGCCTCCCAGTGAGTACATATAATGATAGGTCTACTTTTTATTTTTGCTATACTCATTCCAAGAAATAATTCTCTTTTTTTAATTTTTTTT
>NC_022027.1:26964200-26966571 GCF_000317375.1 Microtus ochrogaster
TAGACAAAATTGCCGAGGAGAAAGAAATAATTCTCTTACAGAGTTTCTGGGATTATATTAAGGGAGCAAATATTTACTGGGTTCTTGTTATTTACAAGCACTATGACTTCATGTACTTATGATTAAATCATTATTATAGCTCTGTAATGGGTTGTAGTCATTTAAGAGGCAAAGAGAGGTTGAGTTCATAAACTCAGTACCACACAGTGGATTAGTTTAATCATATTTCAATAAGACAGTCTGGTATGGAAGACCATGCCATTAATAAGTAAAATGATACAATGAGGAAGAAAAACTAATTTGACTAAGGTATATAAATAAAATTTGACTAGAATGAAACTTATTCTATGAATTTCATAATACTTTTACAGATTGAGTCTCCCTTCAATTAATATCCAATGGTGTTGATTCTTTTAAAGTTATCTATCATCTTTCATGTATGAAACTAATATTTTTGGTTCCTAAATTTTCTTAACATATGTATAAAATAAAAACACATGAGAAAAACCTGAGTAATATAAGAATGAAGAGAAACAATTCATCTAAGAAATTAGATGCATGTATAAGAAAATAGAATTTTTCTAAAAATTTAATGCTGTAAAAAATATCAGCTTCATTATGTGGTATTAGACTTTAGCAAGGGGATACATTGTGAACAAAACTTCTTATATACAAAATTTGGCATTTTAAAACAAACAATGAAAACAGTATTATTGAATGAATAAGCCCGAAACAACTGTAAGATTTTTTTAAAACAGGAATATTAAAGACTACTCTAACCAAACAGGAAAATCAAAGTAAAAACAATAAAATTAAAAGGAAAAGGAAAAAATAGATAAGAAAGGAATTAAGCTTAATTACTAATGAAACATTGGCTGGAAAGATACAAAAAATTAATTAAATTGGGATTCTCTAAAGATCTAAAAGATCCATAAAAAGCATTTAGTTATTAGCAGACTTAACTGGAAAAATCACCCTCAATGTGTGCTAGACAGAATTGTAGGACTGCCTCCACGATCACAATCACATGAAGACTGCATGTTTGTAAAATAACTTTCTTTGAGCATGCAGAATTTCTTAATTCATTTCTAACATACCAAAATGAAAACTGCTTAAAAAATAGAAATGGAAAATACCAGGAGAAAAGCAAGATTGAAGCAGGCAGTATATATGAAAATAATCCGCTGCTTCAACATTCAGCAACCAAGGTCTTGATAGGGGAGTTCAGAAGGAAATACCTTAACATTTTTCATCACTTTTCTGAATGTCTGTTCCTCCAGTAAACTTGTCTTTTCCTTCCTTCTGGAAATTGTAGCAATGAATCAGGGAGAAGCCTCCAGAGTGTGTAGTGTGGCAATGGTCCAGACTGAGTTAACAAAAGCACAAAGAGTCCCAACTTAGACATAATGATTCCCATGAGTGAAGACAGGTCAGAGAGCAGAGTAGGAGAATATACTTGTCAGGAAGTACCCAGCAAGAGAAAAGAGAATTCAAAGAGCTGTCACATCCCTAATCTAATTTTATCCTTAAGCTTCCCTGAGGCACTTAAGCCTGGGCTTATTATTCTTGTATTTGAAAGGTGCACCCAAGGTACCAAAGGTCAAGTGATCTGGCTATGTGGCAAGTCTGTGCACATTTTGGGGACATATTTTGGGGACTTCTGTGTCTAACACTGCGTGAGAACTAAGGCACTTAGATGGTTTTTCAAATGCTAGAACTCCTTTTGATTGTTTTTGCGAGTTTGAAGTGTTCTTAACTCTCTGAACATTCACCTCCTTGCTTTCCAGTGCAATTTTTAGTTTTGTAAGTTTTTGACCCAAAGATTTCTTGATAATATGTATAACTGGAAGGAACTTATCATAGGTGACATTTACTTTTATTCATTCTTTTTTCAATTTTGGCGACAAAAATCTCTTAAATTTGTGATCCCATTCTATAATTGTTATAAATTTCAAATACTGTTTTAGTACAGAAATGAACATTATCATCAGGAAAGCTACTCTGCAACACAAGCAAAAATATTTGTTCTAAAAAAAGACATTTATATTAAGGATCAAAGTAAATGTAAAACAATAAATAGACATTATTCAGTGTTGTGTCTTGAATTGCATTCTGGAGCTTAAGGTGGACATGTGTGGATAAGTCGTTGTATCCTAACATGTTTTGATATCTCAAAAGGAAAAGAGGACACAGATATATCCCAATGGCAGTTACTCTATATTTTTCTAAGGGACAGTAGAACTCAGAATCTCATAGTATAGGGGAAAAAAACAGTTTATCAGTTTTCACACTTGAATAATTTAAAATCAAGTGCTGTTTAGGATGGTAAAGGACCATGAACCTTTACACTACTAAGTATAGTGGTGTGATA
>NC_022027.1:26968453-26970024 GCF_000317375.1 Microtus ochrogaster
CATTGTTTGTAATACCCATGGATTTTATTAATAGAATAAGTGGATTGAAGCAAATCCCAACTTGATTAATTTCTACTATTTAACATTATAAAATGGAGTACTACTAAGATTAGAAAATTACAGTTCAGGGTGCTGGCATACAGCCAAACTCAAGGGTAAAGCCCAAAGTGAAAACAGTGTGAAATTCTGTTTTTGTACCTTTGGAAGTCAGACAGTGGTAAATTGAGGATGACAGACTTACATCTGCTCCATCTGCTGAGTCAGAATCCCCGTCAGGAAAACTTTTGCTTGCATTGCCTTGTAATTCCACTCAGCCCCCTCCTCACCTAACTGCTGTAGGCTATCAGCCTTATTATAAGCATGGGAAATTGATTTCTATCAAGATCCATACATACAGGCAAGAATAGTTCAAAGGCATTCATCCGCCCATGCCCATTATTCAGGAAATCCATGAAGCATAGAGTAATGACATCAGGTGAAGGAACTGATTCTCATATTCACATATAAGACATATCTACATATTCACATAACATCATAGACAGGAAGCTGTCACTTAGAGACATATCATTTTAGAAATGAATAAATTTGTTTCTTCTCTCATTTATATCAAATAATGAATTTATTAATGTATTAACACGTATAAATATACATATATATGAGAGAGAAACATAATATTACTCCTTTACATATTTCCTCACTATTTAATAACCTTCCAATTGGAAACACATTAATATATGCGTTAGTTTCCCCTCATTGTCTAATAAAATCACCTATCTTCATCCATAAGTACAGATGTAATATCATTTATTCTAAACATTCTTCATGCTACATGTCATTTCTTTGAATGAGCATACCAAAATTAATCGTGTGTTCTTCATATGTATAATTAATAGATATGAATATTAAGTAAGCATACCAATCCACTAACTAATTAGCCAAAATGTATATCACTTTTTAAAAAAAATAAGTTCAAATTTAAATCATGCTTTCTTAATAAATATTTTTGGACTATGAAAATCCCTGTGTAAGACTTTAAATATATGCTGTATAAATTTATTTCAAACAAAATGACTCTTGAGAAATCCATATTCTATCTTGGAAAATCAGAAGTCTGCTGTGTTATTTTAAAGTACTAATAAAAAATTACAAAACTTTTCCAAAGTGTCCAAAGTAGAAATGATTTGACTCTTAAAGGAAAAATTCTGCCATCCTCTTTAAAAAGTTATATTACACACAGTGTGCATAGCAAAATTGATTTTCTTTGCGTTGAGGAACTATAAAGAAGACAAGATCATGTATTCTGATTAAAGACAAAAACGAATGGTTAAGTACATGAGAAAAAGAATGCAGCCTTTCTTGAGCATGGCCCAGGCTATTACATGGCTGACTGGCAATCACAGTCAATAAGATGGAGGCTTCAGATGAGAAATGATGCTGCTGAATCAGGAGGTCCTTATCAACACTCCTGACAGGAACACAGATGTCAGCTGTGATGCTTCAAGTCTTGCAGTCTGCTGAGATTCCTCCTCCTTTGTAATACAGATAAAATTGATATCCATCCATTCATTTGG
>NC_022027.1:26970964-26982160 GCF_000317375.1 Microtus ochrogaster
TTTCATGGGTTGAATATCAGTTTTTTCATTTATAAGTTGGATGATACTGGGCAAACTAAAAAGCAGATGGAAAGACCAATTCCATATACAGTGTTTAGTTAACATGTGTAAAGAACATAATCCATGCTTGATATGATCAGCACTTTTATTACAATGAATATATCAGTTTCATCCCTGTAAAATGCTTCCAAAAATATTATACATAACAGTTACCTGTGAAACCCCAAATGGAAAGGAAGGAAATAGGAGTAATATGGAATCTTGATGACAACATTTATTGCCAACTTCTGTAGACTGATAACAAAGTAAACAGATCTCCTTTTGTCAGATGTGTAAGGTGTTTTTAGCTGTTATATTGACCAAGAAAGATGTACTTCTAATATGGGCATAACCTTATTATGGGGTAAAATTCTGGACTGAATAAAAAGGAAAATAAAAACAACCCAGCTGGTGTAGGAGGTCCTTCTATATTTGTGTTGCTTTCATTGGTTAATCAATAAAGAAACTGCTTGGGCTGATAGGGCAGAACTTAGATAAGTGGAGAAGACAGAACTGTATTCTGGGAGGAAAAAAGTAGCCGACAGATTGCTGCCATGAAGCCTCCATGTCAGACATGCTAAATCTTTCCTGGTAAGCCACAACCTCGTGATGTTACACAGGTTGGTAGAAATGGGTTGAGTCGGGAGGGAGAGTTAGCAAATAGAACCTGGAGATAATGGGCCAGGCAGTAATTTAATTAATATAGTTTCTCTGTAATTATTTCGGGGGTTAAGCTAGCCAGGTGGCCGAACACACCCGGCCACTCCTCCTACTATACCCAACAATCTGTTCTGCTGTGTGTTCCATGGATAAGTAATGAAGGGAGGGGTCTCAGATGGATGTTTCTGCTACCACCATGAAGCTCATCAAACTATGAGCCAAAATAAATCCCTGCTTACAAAATTTCTTCTAGTCAAGTATTTGGTTGCAACAATGACAAAAGTAACTAAGAAAAACCCCAAAAACTTTGCATTCCCATTTTCAATAACTTTGTTTTCAGAAATTTTTCATTATGTAATCACCTTAGTCTTGCATTTTCTAATCTAGAAAATGTTCACAGATGGAGATTTAATGAAATAATCAGCGCCATGCTCTAACAAATACATCAACTCTCCAGTAAATAAGAAATAAGAATATATATGTATGTTCTTTTGTCCTTTAGAGTCTGAGTTTTCTCACTCAGAATGAATTTTTTCTAGTTTCATCCATTTGCTTGCTAATTTTGTAATGACTTTTTTTCTACAGCAAAATAATACTGCCTTAAATTGATGTGTTATGATTTGTTGATTCAATGGGAGGAATGGAGAAAGAGGAGAAGTGGAGGGGAGAGGAGAGATGGGAGGCAGATTTGGGATGGAAAGAGAGGGTGGAGGTGAAATATATATATATATATACACATATATCTGCTGAGGTTTTAAAAATAACTTATCAATATTTGAAAAGATTTATATAAAAATGATGCAGGGTGCAAATGGATGGAAGTAGAAAAAACATCCCGATAACCCAGACCCAGAAAGATGAATATGGTATGTCATCATTCATAAGTGAATACTAGCTGTAAAGTAAAGAATAATGAGTCTATAGTCCACAACCATAGAGAAACTAAGAAACAAAGTGAACCCTAAGAAAAACATGTATAGATCCACCTGGGAAGGGGAAATAGACAAGATCCCCTGACAAAATTGGGAGCATGGGGATTCTAGAGGAGGGAGTCAGGAGAAAAAGTGTGTGGGGGAAAACTTGAGGGAACAGAATAGTCAAGATGGAGGAAGGACAGACATGTGGAGAGCAAGAAACAAGATATTTTGATTGAGGGAGCCATTATGGGGCTAGCAAGAAACCTGGCACTAAAGAAATTCCCAGGAATCCACAAGGATGACCCCAGCTAAGACCCTAGGCAACAGTGGATAGGGTGCCTAAACTACCTTACCCTGTAGTCAGACTGATGAAAATCTTAAACGTCACCATAGACCCTTCATCCAACAACTGACGAAAACAGAAGCAGAGACCCACAGCTGAGCATTGGGCTGAGCTCCCAAACTCGAGTTGAAGAGTGGGAGGAGTGAGAATATGAGTAAAGAGGTCAAGACTATGATGGGGACAACCACTGAAATAGTTGACCTGAGCTGATGGGAGCTTGTCAACTTCATCCAGAGAAGGAACCAGCATAGGACCAAACTGCACACTCTGAATGTGGGTGACACTTGCATGGCTGGGGCACACTATGGGGCCACTGAATGGCACCTGGATATATCCCTAATGCTTTTACTGGCTTTTTGGGAGCCCATTCTCTTTGGATAGACACCTTGTTCAGGCTAGCTATAGTAGGGAGGGCCTTGGGCCTTCCCCACAAAACAATGTGCCTTACACTCTGTGAGGAGTGGATGGAATGGGAGGAGGAGAGGGAGTGGACACTGGGATTGGTATATAAAATGAAAACAGACAGTTTGTTTTCTTTAAAAAAAATAATATAAAAGACTCCGCAGAAACTGGAAATATTGATGCAGGGTTAGTAGATTAGAGACAGAGGGCAAATGAATCATCACACCTGAGCATGTCAGATTGTATCTTTCATTCCTTCTCAGGAAACCAATTGAAAAGGGTGTAACTTGAGACCTTGAGAAGAATGGGAACTAGTACACAAATAAAACATGACACTTTTTATTCGTGATATTTTTCAACCTTTCAAGATTTATCTTTGTATACAGTCAAAAAGAATGATGTACCCCAGCCTTCAGATTCACAATCATGAGTCAGAACCAAATGGAATTCAAACAAAGGTTTGTAATAACAGCCCCAGATGTGTTTTTTAAAAGAAAGTTTGTAAAAATAATATTTCCTTTGATTGGTACTTAATTGTAAAATTGAATATATTAAAGAGAAGCAGAAGATTTATTTCCATAAAGGGTGGTATTTAGTTCCTAAATAATATTACTGCTACCTTTAAAATATATAGCACTAGATATTTCAATCGCATAACCATATGTGTATCTTATAGTAATGGAATAGTGGGAAATAAATGACAATAGAAAATAATATGCACCTTCGTCACTTAAATAATTTCATTAGTTTTATAGAAATATATCAGTATAAATAAGTAAAGATGCTATAGCCAAAACTAATGCCTGAATTTGATCCCTATATTTTAAATGGGGTGAGGAGAAGGACAACACCTCCAAATTGTCCTCTGATCTCCACCTGTGGGCACATGTACATACACACACACAAACACACACACACACACACACACGATGAAATAAAATACAAGTAATATAACATTTAACTAAGTATGAGAACATTATTTTTCCCTTTATTCTCAAATTATTGATAGTATCACCTTGAAGAACAAATGAAATAGCAGGGATGGTTAGAGGAAGCTTTTGAAGAATCTTTTCTCCATAATAAGAAATCTCTCTGCCTATCTAACCTCTAGAGGTTCTATTCCCCAGTGAAATTGCTATATGAATGTTTTGAGATTGAATAAGATTCAGATCAACTATAAAAATTTAAGTTTCTTTCTTTTCGTTGTCATTGCACCCAAACTAAAATAGTCCTGCAATTTAAAATAAACACACATTTTGGATCTATATCCCTTACAGTTGAGCAACACGTTTGCCAACATGAACCCAGCAAAATAAAAATATCCGAATGACCACATACTAGAAACAGGTCAACCGGAAAGCGTAATTCAGAAATCATGGGGAATGAAATTTAGATTGACTGTGAATCTTTGACAAGTGGTGATCCAGCCAGTCTTCATATGGTAGTGCACCGAGGAACATGTAGTATGCCCTACTTACAAAGGCAGTGTTCCTCCATGTTAGGGCACTGGTATTTTCTTTTCCTCTCCTTACTTTCTTACTGAAAAACCGACTTTACAAATCCTTAAGAGCAGCCCAGATCACTATGAAGACTTTCATATCCCCAAGGACCTTATCAAACGCATAAAGAGCGCTCTTTACATTCCTCTATGTTCTTGCCAAGGACACACAAAGTCTCCTTTACCCTTCAGCTACCAGTGTCAGATTGCCCCTGAGCTTCCAAAGTTAGAACCACAGGAACAAAATTTTCCCTTTCCACTTATGTCATAATTTAAGTGGTCATTGACTTTTGTCTTTAAACCTTTCAAATACGTTTGTGCCTATATTCCCTGCATATAAGTGAGACAATGTCACTTGTGAGTTCTTTCAACTTATGTGTATTATACAGAAATATTTCAAGGAAGCTTTTTCTTGCCCTGATTTCTTATTATTTTACAATTCTTAGCTTAGACATTATTATCTCAAGAAACCTTCTCATGGATATTGAACTGTATTACCCACCCAAATCACTGTGATAAAAGAAACATATAGACATTCAAGACACATTCTTTTGTTTTAATTTTTCCATTCAATTATTTACACTTCCTTCCCTCCTCCCAATCCCCTCCCGCTCCCCCACATCCCCTCCTTCCTCTCTCACCCTGCTTGAGAGAGGGCAAAGAACCCTGCCCTGTGGGAAGTCCAAGGTCCTCCCAGCTACATCCAGGCCTAGGGAGCTGTGCATCCATATATACTAGGGTCCCAAAAAGTCAGAACATGAGGTAAAAAAAGGTCCTAGTGCCTTTATCAATGGCTTCTCAGTCATCCCCCATTGTCAGCCACAATCAGAGAGTCCGGTTTGATCACATGCTCATCCAGACCCAGTCCATCTGGATTTGGTGAGCTCCCATTAGTACAGGCACACTGCCTCAGTTGGTGGACCAACCCCTCGCGGTCCTGACTTCTTTGCTAGTCTTCTCCCTCCTTCTGCCTTTCAACTGGACCTTGGGAGCTCAGTCCGTTGCTCTGATGAGGGTCTCTGTCTCTATCTTCATTTGTCGCCGGATGAAGATTCTATGGTGATATTCGTGATAATCATCAGCATGATAGCGGGCAAGGACTGTTCAGGTACCCTCTCCTTTGCTATCCAAGGACCTAGCTGGGGACATCCCCTGGACACCTGGGATCCCCTCTAGAGCCAAGTCTCTTGCCAACCCTAAAATGGATCTTTAATGGTATCTTCTTCCCTGCTCCTATATCTGCCCTTCCTCCATCTCCACCCTCCCACTCCCCCAAGCTGTTGCCAGTCCTTCCCTTCTCCCCTCCCTCTTCCCTTCTCCCCTCCCTCTTCCCGTCTCCCCTCCCTCTTCCCTTCTCTCCTTTCCCCCAACCTCACCCCACCCCTGTCAAGACACATTATTTACCCTGAAATTCTATGATGAATCACAAGTGACAAAATGCCTGCCCAAACTTATTGTTAATTTGGCATAAGAGAATGGAGTTAAAAGCTTTTTAATAATTTAAATTGTCTTTTATACATGGGATTTTAGTAAATTACAGTTAATCATTTCTCTGGAACACAAATTATAATGCTTCCATATACTTATCAAATCCTAATCCATACTCAGGAAGCCTAGACTAAGGAACAAAAGTGGAAAGTTGGGCTGACAAGATGACAGAGTGGGTGAAGGTGCTGGGTGCCCTGCTTGATGACCTACGTTAGATCCCTGAGGACTGCATTGTAAAAAATGAGAACTGACTCCCATAAAATGTCTTCTGAACTAAACACACACACACACACACACACACGCACACGCACACGCACACTTGCATGCATCCCTATAAAAACTAAGTGAAATTTATGATATTTTAGTGTGAAGTTTATATTTGCATGTATTGCAGAATAAAAATGTCAATTTGAGCTATTGTCATGAGGTAATCTGTGCTTGGACTCCAACCTAATATTAGATGTATGAATATGAGAAATTTATTTACTTTATCTAAAATGTTTTAATTTTTTAATAGAAATTTTTTTATTTTACTTTTGAAATAATAGTATAATTTTAGTATTTCTTGCTTTCTTTTCCTCCCTCCAAACTCTCCCATGCATTCTTCCCCACTTTCCCCCACTCTCCGTCAATTCTATGGCTTCTCTGGTAAGGTTCTCTGGTGTCTCTCTCCTTTGACAGCTACATAGCATCTCCTTGACTCTGTCTACTTTCTTCCAAAATTCAGTTTACTTTTCCCACCTAGCTCTATTGTGCACCATATTAGGCCCAAGCATCTTCTTTATTCCTTAACCAATAAAATCAATACATATACAGAAAAACTTCCCACATCAGTTGCTTTCATTTGTTAAGCAACTAATAACTTTCTCATCTATCTTTCATCCTGAATAGAATCACTAACAGCATCCCAATTCTATGCTTTTACGCAGAGTCTATTAGATTCAAAAGATGTTTCCTACCACCATAACATAATTGTCGTACTTTTGGGAAACATTAACTTAAATCAGAATGAATATAAAATCAAAAGGCCATTCTTGCTTTACATCAGCTATTCTAACAAGTCATCCAAGCTTAACAGTCATTCATAAATTTCAGCTAGGTGAGAAGAATCCTAAAAGATCAGTAGTATGTTCTAGATGTTCATTCACTGTTTTTTTGTTTTTTTTTTTTTTTAGGAACTGTTTATTCTTTCTTCTTAATGAGCTATGCAGGATCTGCGGCCATAACTCTAATTTCATCTCTTGTGTCTCAGACTTTTAGTCTCAGTTGACTTTGCTCAACCAGCCTAATATTCTTCTTGCTTTTTAGCTGCTACCTACATGCTGATAAATTTTGTACTTCCTATAAAATTACACCACTCTTATCTTTTCTTAAACACAACTTTTTTTTAACATTTTAAACCAAATTTTAGAAAAAGTCTCCATATCTACACTCTATTTCCTGTATGTCATGCTACATCTTTATGAGAATATCTTTTGATTCCAATGACACTGAACCTTTGGCAGAACTCACAGAAAAATTAATAACAAGTTGTGACTTGATTTAAGAGTTAACCAGTTACTCTACGGTGTACTTAGCCTGTTTAAGTTTAATCAATCTTTCAAAGCTCAATGCGGTCAACTTTGAAAAATTATATTTTGTAAACATGAAATATGTTTTGAAATAACTACAGCCTTGTTTTATTGATATTAACAAAACATCAAACGAATATATTTATTTCTAAAATCCAGGCTGAACAGTTTGGACAAATAACAAAGTAAAATCTCCTACAGCTTACAAATTATATTTTTTCATATAATTTAATATATTCCTTGGGTTCAGGTCTCTTAAAGTGATAATTTTAAATTTAATCATATATTTACCTAATATAGAGATTGGGCAAACACAACCTTCACAAGAGACTCTATTAGAAACTTTCAAGTAAAGCACATTACCTGATGCTTCCTGCTTGAAAATCTGAGCACTTCAGTGTTTGTGGTGTGACAATTAACCTTTAGGTTACCCCCTATTATGGATGACCAGAAATAATATACATTCTCATTTCCTGTAGCATTATTAGAAAATATTTTTTCAATGTAACAGCACACTGTTTTGGAGACTCACATGTTTTAATTGACTTTGAAGTCTAGGACTACCATTTTTAGTTCTGGCATTATCACTTACACACACAGAGACACAAACACAGACACACACACACACACACACAAACTTGAAAACAAAATTTATAGCCAACAAAGTACATCAAAGTACAACTTAATTCAACAGTTACATGAAAACTCAAGTTGAGAAAGTAAATTAAAAATTATTTTAGTTAATAAGCTGAGAAGTTTACAGAAGCTTCCATTTGGTGCTGGGTGGATGCATGCATATTCTTTGTGTGTGAAGTATTCTTTAGACTCTGTTAGGTCTATTTGATGTAAGATGCCATTTAGTTCTTGCGTGTCCCTTCATTTTTGTGCCAGATTACCTATCTACTGGAAAAAGCGGGGTACTGAAATCCTATACTATCTTTGGAATTGTATTATTGCATGTTTTTAATTCTATTAGTCTGCTGTTTATGAAACTGTGTGCACAAGATCTTGGTGCATATATGCTTAGTGTTGTAATTTTCTTGATTATTTGTGAAAAGAAAGGTTAGTCATTACTAAGAATGAGACCCCTTATTGTTTATATAATTTATTTAATTGTTTATGTTCTGACTTGATCATAAGCACTCATTGGTAGCATGTGGTATGAAAGCAGGTGAGGTGCAAAGTGCAGCTCAGTGTTCAGAACTGAGACTCCAGTGAAGTTGCATAGACAACCTGGGCAAAGGCTGCCAGAAAAAAATCAGGTATATTATGTTTTAGATAGTTAATGTTTGGTCACATCCAGAAACATTTTATAGTTGTGAAATTTTCATGAAACCTACATTCAGTTATGCTATTCAATGCAGATTTTAACTCACAGATTCAGTGGTCATGATTTAGGATACTTAAAACATTTTTGTGTCCTGTTTTCAATGTTACCTCTCAATTGCTTTTCTAGCTTGCAGACATTTTTAAGTCACTGCACTTTCCTCTTTCGTTTGCCTACTTTTAAAAAAGCATTATAAAATTATTGAATCACACTGAAAATATTTGTTTCTGAAGTATTTTTTCAATGTCAAGCAAAACTAAACCATAGCATATGTCAGAAGTCATTTTCAAAGTGTGGTGCTGATGTGCAGAAATAGTCAAGGCCGAATAAGATTGTTGCTATAAATGGGAATCTATATGTCTTCTGTTATTTCTAGTACGTCAAGTGGTCTGAGCTTGATAGATTAAGGCCCTAATTTCAGATTGACAAAACTTTTTAAAAGGAGTTCATAAATTATACTCTATGACTGTAGCACTTAAAATATTCAAAATGGAATTAAGATGTAAGAAAGATACATAAATTTTAACCACTTGTTATTTTCATTACAGATATAAGTAGAAAATATTCACATCAGTTAAAATATATAATGTATGAAGAACTATGAGTTTTGAGAGTCATTAAAATGACAGTTTAAAATGAGTTTCAGGAATCACAAAACATATAGATCATTAGTCTTAGCAACACTTGGACTAAAAGACATATTATAGGGGGCAGAAAATAAATGTACTTCTCTACACATCTTAAATATAGTAACATTAATTTTCAGTTCTAAGGAGTCTTGAATTAGAACTGGAAATATATATATAATAATTTACATATAGGTCACAGGTCTAAAAGCTATTTCTGGAAGGTTCTCCCCTCACATGGGCAGCACAATAATTGAATCAAACTCCTTGATGGAGGTGTGGGTGAGCCAGCCCCAAAGTTTTTCGCATTAGGGAGCTGTCCACATGACTCCTCTGTCATTTGAAGTCATGGGTAGGGGAGAGATACGTTTCCCCTATGCCCATCAATACCTGAGGCAGGTGAGAGAGCTGTCCCTGAGGTCATGAGGGTGGGACACCTGCTCCTGCCCCCACCAGCTACATGCAACATTCAGGAGAGCAGGCCCTGCATCTCACCTGAGCAGCACAATAGAGCCAATCCGTTGACGCAGGTGTGGGTAAGATTAGCCCCTTAATTGTGAGCATAGAAGAGCTGTCCCCATTACTCACCTGCCATGTGATAACATCGGCATGGGAGAGATAAACCTCCTAATACCTAAGACAGATAGGAGGGCTGGCCATGAGGTCTGAGGTCAGATGAGTGGGAAAACTGGTCCTACCCTTCATCAGCTGCAGCACTCCAGAGAGTGTCCCCTATGCCAGGCCTGGGCAACACAGTAAAACTGACCCTGAAGGTGTAGGTGCAGGAGAACTAACCCTGAGGAAATGAAAGCAAAACTGGTCCTGCCCCTTGTTCATAGCTTCAAGAGGTGAACTCACCAGAGCTATGCAGGAGAGCTCACTATGGTGATGAGGACAAAGGAGAGCTGGTGGGCTGACCAACCCTGCAACTACCCAGGCCCAGAACCAGGGTTATGAGTTGACCCACCCCAGCATCCACCCCATCTGTGATCTGCTGGAATATGTGAAGGGATCAGTTGTGCAGACCCAAAGCTGTAGAATTTTCACAACTCAGGGCAACAGCAAGATGACCAAGAGGAGTTGCGGCGAACTTCTCGACCAACGAGAAAGAACGACCACCACACAAGGATTCTTCTCAGATCACGCTTTAATTGGAGTGCCCATGGTTGAAGGAGAGCAGAAAGCAAGAGGGCCCCAGAGGACTAAGGCAGCTGCTTATATAGGGAATTGGCACACGGGTCGCCCTGTGATTGGCTGCAACCATCAGCTGACACCAGACTGCATCGGGATAGGCCCAAGGACCCTTATCCACCGTGCATGCGGGAAGCGGGGGACATGCAGCTCCCAAAGGCATAGCCAAATATGGAGTTGTTTATTTCCAACAAGACAGGATGTCGGCGCCATCTTGTAATGGCGATCCTGTCCGGCTCCCTACAAGGAGTCCCAGTGAGGGACCAGCATTATTAAATAGTGTAGCAGAAACCAGAGACTTCAAACCAGACCAATGACTATGCAATGAAGAGTTGCAAGTAAAGATATGTGGCTAAAAGGGCTTACTACGTGACTCTCTGTGTCACACTACAGCTTCCATAAAGAGATAAATTGGTTTCCTTATTTTTCTCTTACAGTTTTATTTTGGATGTGGGGAGGTTGCAAGGACAGAGGGTGGATACAACAGAATGGGGAAATGAATGGAATAGGGATACATGAAGTGATGAAGATACAAAGAACAAGTAAAAAGGAAGAAATATCTGGAAGGGTCTACAATAGGCAGAGTGGGGAAATGGAGCATGGTGTTTCACGTAAGGATAAAATACAGCCCCTCTGAAGGTCAGACAACAGCTCTGGGGAATGGAAGATAACATGCTTGAAGCTCAAAGTAAACAGTCAGTAAAATGTGACTTCATTTAGGATATATATATAAAGACCACGTCATATTTAATTTGAAGCTAGTTTTTTTCTGGGATTATTCATTAACTAGTACACTGACATAAATAGATTTAAGGATTAGGGAGCTCTGTCAGGACATGGATAATCACCTGAAATGGAGAGACATGAGGAAAGCAACTTGCGAAGCAGGTGGAGAAGGGGGATTCAAGGAGCAATATCATCAGGGGAAAATAAAAGCGGATAGGCTTAAGAGCAGAAAAAGTAGTCCTAGTCTTTATCTAATACAGTTGTTTGTATGGAGATAAAACCCATATGATCTTGTATTTGAACACTTGATCCCCGGTGCTGTTTAGGGAGATTTATACATTTAGGAATAAAAGAGCTACAGAAGAAAATAAGACACGAGGGTGAGACTGTGAGGATGTAGAGCCTTGC
>NC_022027.1:26982309-27020100 GCF_000317375.1 Microtus ochrogaster
TGTTTCACTACAAAATAAAATACTAACAGGTTTAGCTATGCACAGAGTTTTTCATGGTGACAATAATTAATGAAAGATTGGAAATGAAAGCAGAAAAGAAGTAGAACCATACATGAACGGAGGATTTCTTTTTTCCTTTTTTTAAATTAATTTTTATTGATTTTTATTGAGATCTACGTTTTCTCTGCTCTCCTCCCTGCCTCTCCCCTCCCTCCTTCAACCCTCCCCCCAAGGTCCCCATGCTCCCAATTACTCAAAAAAAAAAAAAAAAAAAAAGACAAGCTCTCCTGAATGGAAGATTCCTTAAAGTGGCAGTGTAGACGATGGCTCAGTTCTTAATATACCATGCCTCATAGGCAATTCTGCCAAATTTGTACATCTATGGTAGTGAGACTGAGAATTTTCATTTGTGTAAAATTGTAAATCTAAGGATTCAGGTTGGGGTGGCTCTTTAAATATTCACTTCTATTTTAATTGTTGGGCACTTATCATATATCTTATGCAATATACATAAAGCAGAGACTGAAAAGAAACTGTAAAAACAAAACAAAAAGTAAACAGCAACAATAAAAAACACTTTTAATATGATTCTCTTTTTGAGTTGTGCATTATCATCTTTAATTATGATTGGTTCCTTTGGAGATAGGCAATTGAAGTTGGTCTGTAAATTTGGATTCAAGCCAAAGATGATTGACTGTTCTGACATAAATGTGAGAGTTAATCATTAGCACAATCTTCACAATTCATAGCTTCATTTGTTTCAGGATTTAAGGCATTGCTCAGATTATGAAAATGTGGAAAATAGGTTTCCACAGCTACACAAATCTTCTCTAAGAATAAGAATATATTTAAAGTGAGATTCATATACCTCCAGAGAACCAGAGAAGCTCTTATCTTATTAGTCACATCTGTATAAGCAACATTCAAAACCTACTCTTACTATGTATTAACCTTTTCTCTTATTATGCTGTAAGATGATATTAATGGTTATAAAACAGAAGATTAGATCATCAAATTTGTGTTCTTCCCCTCAGGTTCCCTTGACATTCATATAGCTATGCAGTTAAATGAGAAGGTCTTGTAAGGTACTATGTCTGAAAGAGAAAACATTTTAATGTGTCACTGCATTCCAAATAGCTTCCAACAGCATAGTTAAATGAGTCTTAACAATTGAAGAAGAGCAATTTTTCAAACTTTTATTAAAGAGTAAAAAACACCAAAGATTACATATTACTCAGGGCTTGGGCAAATAAGGGGAATTTAAAATAGTTCACTTAGCAAACTCTTTTAGAAATTTAATACCAGTTATAAGAATCATAAAATGCAATGGTTGAGTCTTTATTAAAAATTTCATTTGTATTATTAATTTCTTTATTGTCCAGCTGTTTTTTTTCTTTACTTATGCCTTACCAGTCCTTATGTGTCTGTTTGAGAAGTTAAAAGGCAACAAGGAGAAGAAATATTATTGTATCTATGTGGAGGCACGGTTCCATGCACCCAGAAGGTAAGCATATTGTGGGAAACCTGATGGCTGATGCTTTATTTTCTTTTTGTTTGATGCTCTATCTATGCAAGCTGTCTAAGAGTACTGTAGTATAGCCTTCACACTAATAAAGTCTGTGTGAGTGTAGCACCTCCTCTCTCATATTTTGAACATTGGAGATGCATAATTATTTATAGAATTATTTCTAAAGTACTAGTCAAATTAAATATAGTATAATAAATGTTAGTCGTTTTTTTTTTTTTTTTTTGTAAGGACTGAACTATGGAAATAAAGAGCAAGAAAGAGACAGGTGGATGTGATGGCTAATCTTGCTTGTCAAAACTTGACGACATTTGGAATCAAATTAAACCCAAACAGCTGGACATGTCAGTGAGGAATTTTTTTATAGTCTCTCAGATCTGTTCCTTTAGAGGATTCTGAATAAATAGTGACCATCTTGAAAAACATTAGACAATTTTGTATGTTAGCAGAAAATACTGATGATGGGGAAGTATTTTTTTTTTACCTCAAGGGTCAAAGGAAATGGAAAGCTGTATCTGAGTCAAGTATGTTAAGCATTAAATCCTGATATATAAACAGGCTGTAGACACTCACACTCCTGGTGACCAAAGTCATTTTGAACATCTATGACTATGTATGTATGGTTACAGCATGTACTTGTTACAGCATCATAGCATACTGGATCAGAAACACCTATGATCAATTTGGTATGTATTCACTCATTAGTGGTTACTAGCCATAAACAAAGGACATTGAGCCTATAGCTCATAATTCTAGAGAAGCTAAGAAGTAAAGTGAGCCCCCCAAAAAACATGTGTAGATCCACCTAGAAACTAGAAACAGACAAGATTGCCTGACAAAATTTGGGAGCATGGGGTGGGGTAGAAGGAAGGGGAGAAGGGGAAAAAGAAGGGAGAAGGGGAAGGTTGAGGAGAGCTTGAGGGAATGGGATGGTTGAGATGGTGGAAGGACAGATATGAAAGCAAGGAAAGAGATACCTTGATTGAGGGAGCCATTTGGGGGTTAGCAAGAAACGTAGCTCTAGAAAAATTCCCATGGATCCACAAGGAAGACCACAGCTAAGACACTAACCAATAGATGAAGCCGGATGTGATGCTCATGATAGAATGCTTTTCTAATAGCTCTGAAACCCTCGAATCTATCCATATAAATGGAAGGACAAAAGAGAAGGACAGGGAGTTTAAATGTATACAAAAATCAAGTCAAAGTGGATGGAAGACTTATATATAAAATCTGAAACTAAAACAATCATATAGGATAAAACAAAGAAAAATGTTTGTTTCAGTAGCCTCAGCAATAACTTCTTGGAAATGATTGACCGATAGCACCAAAACTTCTGCTGCCATGATGACCAGTCTGCAATGATGACCAATCTCCAAAAGCACTCTGCTTGCTTGAGGACTGATGAGAAGCAACCTGAGTCAGCAGAACTGGATTTTTTTTTCTTTTTTCCTTTTCTTTCTTCGTTTTTTTTTTTTATTTCTTTTTTTGTTTGTTTGTTTGGTGTTTTATTTTTTGTTTGTTTTTTTTTGTTTGTTTGTTTTTTAAGACAGGGTTTCTCTGTAGCTTTGAAGCCTGTCCCAGAACTAGCTCTTGAAGATCAGACTGGCTTGGAACTCCCAAGATCCACCTTTCTCTGCCTCCTGAGTACTAGACTTAAAGGCATGCACCACCACCATCAAGACAAACAGGACTTTTTAAATCTCATTCCTCTGAGTCTGGCAAGGGAAACACATACACATCATCTCCTGTCGCAGTTCATTATTTCTTTTCTCACCTCCACGACATGTATACCTTCTATCTCTCTTGATGCTTTCCTTCAAACTTAATTTTTTTCCTTAGAGTTTATCACCCTCAGCAAAATCCTTCAAACAACATAAAAATCCCATTCTATTTTTCAAGTGAAATGATTATAATGAAGACAAAAAGAAATAAAATGTTTCCTATTTCCTTTAATGATTAAACAAAATCATCCTAAGAACTCACATAGGTCCACATCTATGTAACTTGTTATTGTTTATCAGAGTGTGAGTTAGCAAGGTATTTTTCTCAACCAGTTCTTTCACTGCCGGGATGCCTTTTGTGGTGACAATCAAAGGACCATTTTATTATTTATCTCAAAAAAGTAATCTTATATAAAATATTAAAAGAATCACAAACCTAAACTTTTATATATGAAAATAATTAGTACTCTTTAAATCTTTAGGAAATCCTTAGGGTGCATACCTAGTAATCAATAGTTTTGTTGTTGTTTAGTTTAGTTTAGTGTAATTGAGTTTTATAGCAGGAACCTGAGGGAAGAAATGAATGTAAGGAATTAATCATAACCTTTGGAAATCAACCAGTCCTAGCAAGAAAGACAAATCAGCTAGAACAAATTGGCCTATTTTGTTTCTGTTCCCTGACCTTAATGAGTCCCTCACTCAACGCTGTACCTTTCTAAAACTTGAGATTCCTTCCTTGAGTTTTCCACCTCACAGTTATTCACACACACACAAAAAAAAATCATAGTGTAAACTTAAGCCACTTTCAAAGCTTTGTTTCAGCAATGATGCACTCCAAAACCTGTGAATACATCTCCCAACATTAATAGAATTTAAACTAACTGTGATACTGGACCTCAATTGTTTTTACTTAATCATTAAGCTAAGTCACCATCTATATGGTTCTTTAATAGAAACTCATGTGTTCTAGTTCATAATACTCTTCTTGGTCTTACTTTTTACCCTCTGCCGCCTCTGCTTTATCAGAGGCAGGGGCAACATTTTATCCTACCTTTCTTTACCTATGTTAATTTTTCCACTAAATTAACCTCTCTCATAACCCTTACTATACTTATTAAAAACCCTCAATTATCAAAATTCCACCTAAACTGACACTATTATTGCATAAAATCATTGCTACAGTTAAATAGTACAGGTTAGGAGGAAGTTATCCTCATAATAATCCACAGGTAAAAATGCCCAGTAGAATAGGTTATTTCCAAGAGATAATCACGCTGTATTAAAGGCAATGTGAATCTCCCCATGCCCATTCAGACTGTGCCAATACCAGAGAAAAATGGCAGTGGCAGACAATACAGAGACACAGCAGTAGTAAGAAACATTCTGAGTCCAGGCCCTATGGGCTTTGTCTATTGAAGATTCATCCATCAGAGCTTTGCTTCCTGTCGGGCGATCCCATGAACACAATTGCCACCTGCTGCTCTTCTGAAATGGCCATGGGCACGAAACCATAATATAAATAGATAAATGGGACTATATCCAATTAACAATCCTTCTACTAATGAAAGAAAAAATAAAATGACCAAAGAATCTTAGGAACAGAAGAAAACATGAATCTGTTAATATCCAAAATATATATAGAACTTCATACAACCTAATTTCAAAACAAAAAAAGTAAGTAACCTATGGCTGGCTTTTCCTTTGTATAAAACCCCTAATTATGTGGAAAATATTTGTGTATGACTGCATTTTAAGGTGGCTTAAATGTCAAAGCTTCTCATCTGTATTATTTACTGTTCTCCAGAGAAGCATAACCAGTAAATATCTCTCATTTTTCCACTTTCAAAGTTTTCATCCTGAAGGGTGACCATAATAACACTAACCAGCTAAGGATTATTGAAGGAATTTTCTTAGAAATTCTACTTTTATTATGAGATATAAGAAGATTCAAAGAAACAGTAGAATTTTAGCACAAACAAGTTATAGCTTACTTGTTTAGAAAGTTTGAATTCATAGACTTTTCTTCTATAATGTATATAGCCTGTCTTAAATACACTGAGGATATTTAAGGAAGAAGTGAATATAATGAGGTTAATCTGAGCAACTAATTATGACCTGGGTTAAGAATTATTATGATTTTTATATTTCTAATGCAGTAAGAAAACGTCCAGCAGGTTCTATTTAAAAGGGCTCTTGAGATTTTTACTTCTGACTTTGATAATTTACCTAATTACAATTTGTGATTCAGAATCAAAATTTTCCGTCATCAGTGTGAAATCCTTCTATTAATTTAAGCATGAAAGTGGTGTATAAAAATCAGCTGAATAAAAATGCTAATCTATGTGCACAGAGAGCACATAAAAAACATTTATAAAGAACATTTATAAAGAACATTTGTAGTCTATATTTCTTGTTCATTTTTTTTTTTTTTTATGATAGGGAGTCCCAGTTGGGTCAAAAAGCATGAACAGGATTCCGCGGTGTAATAACCAGAGCAAACACATGTGAAGAACTAAGCAGTGAAACAGATTCACAGTGTCAATGCAACTATCCAAGAGTAGACAGAATATAGCCAACACCTAGGGGAGGGTTTTGTAAAATATTTATTAGGTCACTTTATGAATAAAGCTTGGAAGGGCACTGAAGATATCTGTTTCTAAGCTCCTCCTTTGTGTCTTCGGTAGCTGTCTCCCCTTTGTTCTGGCTTAAAGTTCTGTTTGGAAATGTTAAAATTTGTAGCGTCAAATTTGGTTCATAAAACGTGGAACACAAATAATGCTTTCAATATAATTTTGAAAGTTATTTTTACTTTAGGGTTGAATTCCATGGATGAACAGGTTTAATTAAATTAATAATTAAAAGTACAAATCTTTCCTTTGATTTCTATTCATTTGAGTGATTGGAAATCATGCCTCAGTTAGTACCTCCCCCCCCCCCCCCCCCCCCTCTGTGCTCTATGCGCTAGAACCCACTTCGCAAGCTTCAGGCAAGGGGCCGGATGTTGAGGAAACACAGGCAGAGACAGAACAACACAGGGACCTTCAATCGCTGGTACAAAAGCTCTTCTTTAATAGCACCATGGAGGCTTAAATATCCTGCTGTCAATGGCCAACAGGTGAAAATCCCATCCTCTGATCCTCTAGGCTAGGCACAACTTCTAGTAACTTCAATTAGAAGGCTCTAGACAGGGAAGAGCAGCTGAAGGCCAGGACTCAATTGGTCCCAACAAAACGTGTTATTAAGGTGGTGTATTGTTATAAGCGGCTTTTCAACTAAGGTGCCTAGTGTTCCATGTGTGAGTATACTCTGCAGTTCTTAGAAGTTAGTAGTATAATTGGGCTCACATCAAGAGTGGACACACATGTAGCTGTGATCAGCATACTTAGAAGCTCAGCAAGATGAATCCTGTTTTGCCTAATTTACATGCTGGAATTATTGTGTTGCAAATAACTTTTTCTTTATGTACTAGGTTTAAATAGGCATATCCACTCATCTCATTATCCTTAACCTATATAAAGGGCTGGATTCATTTCAAAACCAGAACTTACTTTTTCTGTAGAAACTGAGATTAGAAAATAATTTAAAACCTCTGCAATGTTATTTGAATGAAAGGACAAATAGGGGGTGGGTGCATTCACAGGCCTTTCTGTTTCTAGGAGTGACTTGCTTCCCAGTCCACAGAATGCTGTGTTTTTCTTATTGAAGTCCAAGTGTTCTGCTTGCTGCCCTATAATTTTCTGGACCGAAGAAGCTATTGCCTATGCCAAAAGAGAACTACACTCCATTATCTTTTAAATGGGCCTGAAAAAATTATTTGCTTAAAAATCTTTCCTACTGTCACTTTTAGAAGTGTTTGCCAAAATGATTGTTATATATTTCCCTCTCTAATTATAGCTTCAGAGTTAAGTCACATCTAGTTTTTTCTTTTATTTCAATAAGAAACTCAATATTAACTTCAAAAGTCACCTGCTACTTTCTCTTTGTCTAGGTATCAATATTTTGATGTCCAACTGTTCTCTCTTCCATTCATTCAATTTCTCCTTTGTGGTTCTCTTGAGAGATTTTCACCCTTTATCTTCTGAGGGACAGAATGTACCAAGTCCTTAAATACTGTCTTCATACAAAAACATGACATAGCTGGCCCTCCTAGGGAAACATATGGAGTTCTGGATTTTGTTCCTGATGCCTTAAGTTTTAGGAAAGTTATAACTCTAAGGAATTTTGGTAATGATTCTTTGCCTCCTGAAACATTCCATTATTCAATTCAATAAGCAATTGTATATTCCATAAGAGACTTTTAGAGGTGCAACTGTTGTCAGTGTAGAGACAATCTAGTTTTAAAAAAGCACATGAGACGTCTCAATCTATGTTTTCAATGAGTCTGTTTAAGGATAAATGGACAAAGTCAGTTTGAAGCAATCTTCACCCTTGCCTTCAATCGTTTGGATGTTAAATAATCTCTAGTGTTGCAAGGGTAAAAGCAGATCTCTGTGGAGGAAGAACCAAAGATGTTTAATATGTTTAAGTTAGGGGAATATTGAGGTTTTTTAATCATTGAAAACATGCTCCAAAATGGTGTTATGAGAGCCTATCCTTGGTCCCTTTTGTCTTTCTCTGCCTCATGATTGAAGCCAGTGGTTCTCAACTTGTCAGTCATGACCCCTTTGGTGGGAAAAGGACTCTTTCCCAGAGGTTCATATCAGATAGCCTGTGTACCAAAGATTTACATTATGATTTATGTCAGTAGCAAAATTACAGTTATGAAGTAGCAATGAAAATAATTAGATGGGTGGGGGTTACCAACATGAGGTATTGTAATAAAGGGTTGCAGCTTTAGGAAGGAAGATTGAAACCACTGGAGTAATCAGTGGCTGGTCCCATTATCATGCTAAGAAACTCAAACACATCACTTCAACAATCTTAGATTTAATCCTGAAAATTGTGACCTAAAATGAGCTGTTTTTTTCTTTATTACTCATCTCAGGTACTTTGTAACAGCATCACAAAACTGACTAATAGCAATGATATTATCAAACGCTGTACTTTCTTATTAATAGAATTGCAATCCCCATAATCATGCTTTCTTTTCCCATTCTTCAGCAATATGACAGATAAAAATTCATGCCCCAGCCTTAAATAATTGATATATATAGTTTTGATCATTTTTTCTTTATAGCAATGTATAGTCCTTGCCTTAAACAGTAGCACGAAACATTCCTAACTGTCTTATTAGCTGAGAATGACATAATGACATAAGTAGACATGTAACAAAACACTTCTCTGCTACCTACTGTAGCTCCTTTATTTTCTAAAGGAGGATTAAGATATGATTTTGATTATTTTAAATGTCGCATCCTATTTGGAACAGATTTCCTACCTGTTGTACTGAAATTTAAGGCATAAAAAAGATCTGTTACACCGTTCTCTACCTATACCCCATTGTATTTTCAATACATTTTTTCCAAACTCCCAGCGACCTATACTTCTGGATTTCGTTTAGACTCAGCCAAATAGTGAAAATTATAAAAGACTTGAAAATTGAAAACCAAGAGAAGGAAGGTTTGTTCTGCTTTTTTTGTTCATTCTTTTGTTCATTCTTGCAAAGCATACTGGGTAAAATTGCTTGTTACCTGTCATAATAAGAACAGAGGTTCTATAATGCTAGCTCCAAAAGAACTTGAAAGAAAATACAATGACATATATTTTGCTCATTTTGATTTTGACTAAAATATAAAGCTTTCTTATACATATAGACATATGAGGGTCTCCTAGTAATAATATTCAGTTGTAACAGGGGTATTAGTTGCTACCCAATTATAAAAGGACACTATCTGTGGGGTCATGTGCCTGAACTTCTTTGAAATGCTTCTAGCTTGATCTTTCCATAGAATGTCAATGATTACATGTAATTTGTATCCTGCAAAGGCAGCTTCCCCTGCTCAAAATTGAATGGATATTTTCTCTTCACCTTTGAACATTCTTTTTGAAAAATAATTCTTAAATGGTTTTTTTTAATTATAGTTTCTCATGGAAAAGATAATTAGTAGTTAAGTACTTAAATCAATTTTAAGTCACAAATATTAATGCAGTGTTAGAAGACTGAACTATGGATAGCCTATGACACTGAAAGGCAATTATATAATTGGTTCCTTAAAATACCAATTACATAGAATTTGTTTAATTCACAGGCTAACAATTCATATTCAATAGTTTAATCCAGGGTCAGCCACATACTAGCTGTGTGATCTTTAAACAATTATCACACTAACCTGCTTTAATTTCCTAAATTTTATTATATTGTCTATTTAGATTTTTGCTGTAAAAATGAATGGATTGATGTATTTTAAGAGTTATAGGCTGAAATGATGGCTCAGCAGTTACAGATTCTGCTATCATAGAATGATGTGGGATTTCCTTCTGTATGCTATGAATATGTTTTATTACCAATGGTTAATAAAGAAACTGCTTTGACCTATAACAGGGCAGAAGATAGCCGGTCTGGAAGAAATACATAAAGAATTGACAGAGAGATGCCATGTAGCTGCCAAAGGAGAATAATGCCAGAAGCTTAGCAATAGTCCACAGCCTTGTGGTGACACACAGATGAATAGAAATGGATTAATTTAAGATGTAAGAGTTAGTGAATTTTGATTTTAGCCATTCTGACAGGTGTAAGATGGCATCTCAACGTTGTTTTGATTTGCATTTTCCTCATAGCTAAGGAAGTTGAACATGTCCTTAAGAATATTTTGACCATTTGAAATTCTTCTATTGAATTCTTTCTGGAATTCACCAAGGCCAGCTGGCCTGAGTCTGAAAAAGCCTGGGATAAAACCGGACTTGCTGAACATAGCGGACAATGAGGACTACTAAGAACTCAAGAACGATGGCAATGGGTTTTTGATCCTACTGCACGTGCGGGCTTTGGGGGGGCCTGGGCGGTTTGGATGCTCAACTTACTAAACCTGGATGGAGGTGGGCGGTCCTTGGACTTCCCACAGGTCAGGGAACCCTGATGGCTCTTCAAGCTGATGAGGGAGAGGGACTTGATCGGGGGAGGGGGAGGGAATGGGAGGCGGTGGCAGGAAGGAGGCAGAAATCCTCAATAAATGAATAAATTTAAAAAAAAATAAAAAGGAAAAGAAAAAATAAAAAAAAGAAATTATTCTATTGAGAATTCTCTGTTTAGTTCAGTACCCCATTCTTTTAATTGGGTTATTTAGAATTTTAATGTCTAATTTCTTGAGTTCTTTATATATTTTGGAGGTCAGTCCTTTGTCTGACATGGGGTTGGTGAAGATCTTTTCCCATTCAGTAGGTTGCCTTTTTGTCTTATTGACTGTGTCCTTTGCTTTACAGAAGATTCTAAGTTTCAGGGGGTCCCATTTATTCATTGTTGCTCTTATTGTCTGTGCTACGGGGGTTATATGTAGGAAACAGTCTCCTGTGCCCATGCATTGAAGGATACTTCCCACTTTCTCCTCTATCAGATTCAGTGTGGTCGGATTTATATCGATGATAGCTTATGCTGAAGAAAATGTGGAGTAAGGGGAACATTCATCCATTGTTGGTGGAAATGCAAACTTGTTCAACCACTTTGGAAATCAGTATGGCGGTTTCTCAGAAAATTGCGAGTCAACCTACCTCAGAATTTAGCAATACCACTTTTGGAAATATACCCAAGAGGTGCCCAATCATGCTGCAAAAGCATTTGCTCAACTATGTTCATAGCAGCATTATTTGTAATAGCAACAACCTGGAAAAAACTTAGATGTCTCTCAACTGAAAACTGGATAAAGAACGTGTGACACATCTACACATAAGAGTACTACTCAACAGTAAAAAAAAAAAATGACATCATGAATTTTGCATGCAAATCGATGGAATTAGAAAACACTATCCTGAGTGAGATAACTCAGATCCAAAAATATGAATCTGATATGTACTCACTCATTAGTGGATACTAGCCATAAACAAAGAACATGAGCCTATAGTTCATGACCCTAGAGAAGCCAAGTAATAAGGGGAACTCAAAGAAAAATATATATAGATTCACCTGGAGATTGGAAAAAGACAAGATTGCCTGAAAAAAAATTGGGAGCATGTGGGTGGGAGGTAGAAGAAAGGGGAGAAAAGGAAGAGGAGGGAAGAAGGGGAAGTTGGGGAGAGCTTGAGGGAATGGGATAGTCGAGATGAAGGAAGAACAGATATGAGAGCAAGGAAAGAGATATCTTGATTGACGGAGCCATTTTGGGATTAGCAAAAAACCTGGCTCTAGAAAAATTCCCAGGAATTCATAAGGATAACCATAGCTAAGACCCTAAGCAATAGAGGAGAGGGTACCTGAACTGGCCGTGCCCTGTGGTCAGACTGATGATTATCTTAAATATCACCATAGAATCTTCATATAACAACAGATGGAAATAGAGACAGAAACCCACATTGGAGCACTGTGTTCCAGTTCCAGTTGAAGAGCAGAAGGAGGGAGAATATGAGCAAAAAAGTCAAGACCATGAGGGATTCACCCACTGAGACAATGTACCTAAGCTAATGGGAGCTCACAAACTCCAACTAGATGGAGAATAAATGAGCATGGGATCAAAGTAGTCCCTCTGAATGTGGTTGACAGTTGGGATGGACTGAGGGGCCAATGACAATGTCACTTGGATTGTCTCTACTACATGCACTAGCTTTTATTTATTTATTTATTAAAGATGTCTGCCTCTTCCCCACCACCGCCTCCCATTTCCCTCCCCCTTTCCCGCTCAAGTCCCCCTCCCAATGGGTTTTTGATCCTACTGCACCTACTGACTTTGTGGGAGCCTAGGCAGTTTGGATGCTCACCTTACTAGACCTGGATGGAGGTGGGTGGTCCTTGGACTGCCCACAGGGCAGGGAACCCTGATAGCTTTTTGTTTTTGCAAGACAGGGTTTCACTGTGTTACAGTCTTAGTTGTCCTGGAACTAGCTCCATAGACAAAGCTGGCCTCAAACTCTCAGAGATAGCATGCCTCTGCCTCCCAAGTTCTGGGTTTAAAGATGTGCACCACTACAACCTGGCAGACATGTATTTAATCATTGTTTTCTCTTAGTGTCTTTATTTTTTCTTTATAATTTTAAAATGTTTTTTTTAATATTTAAATATTCATAATCGCATCATTTTCTTTCTCCTTCTCATTCCAGTCCCTCTAATGCACTTGAATTCCATCTCAAATACATGTCCTCATTTTATTTGATTATTATATATATGGAGCCCCAAAAGACTTCCTCCATACATGTTGGTATGTCAAGTGGTTTTGCCATTGTCACATTTGTTTAAGCAGGCATATTGTTGAGAGTTCCTGGATGCAGTTACACTGCCTTATAGAAGAGAAAAAACTTGGCAGCAGTCTTCCCAGGCATACGGTCCATCCAGTCTTTCCTCCCCATCTTTCACCATGTTCCCTGAGCTCCTGGTGTAGAAGTATTGCATAGATATATCACTTGAAGCTGGACACATCATAATTAGTCTTCTATTTTGACTAGTTGTGGCTTTCTGTAATAGTCTCTGTCTGTGAAAAAAAAAAGTTTCTTTTGGCGAGACTGTGAGTTACACTTACCTATGGATATAAGGATCATATTTAGAATAGACTTAGAAAGCATACTCTTAGAAAAAAAACTGGCTTTAGTAGGTTCTCCTCTAAGATCCATACCAAACTAAAGCAATGTTGTGTTGACTTCTCACAGTCTTTACTTCTGATTTTGCCTGGCACCAGTATGACTTAATAGAAGTCATGAAGATAAACAATGCAGACACAATGAGCGTTCTTGTTCCGCTTTGTTCCACAAAGAACATTCTGTTCCCTTATACCTTGTATTCTAAGTCTAGTGAAGTTCTGTTTCAGGTTTTTGCCAGGTTCCTGCCATTGCTACCTGTTGATTGCAATTTATGTGCAACATTTCTTGCCAAATAACTTGTTTGACCTTAAACTTCTATAGATTTCTAGCCCCGGATTCCATAGAGCCTCACCTATTATCTGTGACTTGCTTGTCTGAGACCCAAGGACGCCGCATATTCCTGGAGGGTTTATATTGACATGAGTCACTGTGGACAGTACATTTTTTGTACTGTTTGTAAACAACACCTTTGAAAATTCAAGTGCACAAATGTGTGCATACTCAAGCACCATACAAGGAAATATATTAAATACATGCTGTCTAATTGTCATATACATATAATTTGTACTTATGTTTCCATAGTATGTGCAAAATACATGAGCAATTAATTTATGTCATCCTTATAAAATTGATTTGTGTCAACTAGAATATATATTTATGTGAGTGTTGGTGTCATAGTTCTTATTTTCCTCTTAATCATTTCAACGTTCACTTTTGGAATTTTACAAAATAAAAAAAAATTGTTTTTAGTATTCTACTCAATATTTCTAAGTATGTGGATTTTCTAAGCCTCCTCAGTGGACATTGTCTCTGAATGTAAAGGGGTGACCCAGAGCCCACATGCGTCCATTTACTTGAGACAATTTGATACATTGGTAGAAACTGCTTGTATTATGTCTGTTTGCTCAAATTTTTGAACTGAGGTACTTAAGCAGTGATCTTGTTACTTGATTTCAAAGTAAAGACTGTGGTTTAACTCAAATCTATCTTGAGTTTAAGAATTTCCATTAAATCCATGATGTATCTTTTATTTTTCTCTGAACTTTTATGCATTTCAATTTGTTTGAGCTTACTTTTTCTTTCATTCAAGATGTCCTGGGTAGAACAGTGAAAATCAGTAAACAACACAGGATTTAAAGTGAAGCTGCAGTATCTGTTCAAGTTACTGGGCAGAATAATAAGGCATCATAACAGGAGTACAGTGCTTGGTATGAAGCACATTCTACAAATGAAAGTTTAAAATTTAGAATTTTTTGCTAGTTTCACTTAGTGACCTTTATCCACACTCACAAAAACAAAACAAAACAAACAAACAAAATAGCCGTCTGAGGCTTTGGTTGCAGAAAGAGTGGTTTAAGTAGAAAGAATAATGAATTTTGACTTTTGATAATTTGCTTTATTTCTCTATTTATGTGCCATTTTAGATATGTAAGTAAATGTAGTGCTATGATCTGGGTGTTAAGTTTTCCAAAGGGCTCCAACATTTAAGGTTTGACCTCACATTGTGGTGCAAATGAGAAGCTGGTTTATTTGGAGGGCACTTAGCTCATCAAAGGGTTAATCTGCTAGTGAGCTCTGAATAGGGTCTAAGAACACAGGGCTTAGGGAGAGGGAACAGGTCACACAACCTGAAAGGTGCATCTTATCTCAGGTTTCTGTTTTTTTTTCTGATGTCTTGCTTCTGGACAGTTCCTGAAGCAAGCAACCTTCTTCTGCCACAACCTCTGCCAAGCTTCGGCTTTACCAAAGGCCTCAAAGCAAGGGAACCAGTTGACTCACAGATTAAAGATTCAGCGCCTTAAGTGAAAATAAGCTTTCCTCTTTAAACCCTAGTTCCCATTTTTTTATAGTGACACATAGCTATCAAGAAAGGTAAATAGGAAGGCAGTTCAATCTTAGTTTTCAGCGCTTGCAATTCAGGTGTTACAGGGGCCAAAGGAGAACAACCACCTCTCGTTGGTATCCCGTCTTAGCTATGTAAGGAGGTAAAAGTATCTTTACTGCATTTTGAGACTTTGTCTTAACAATCCAACAACAACAACAACAAAAAAAAACTAATAAAACAATCTTTCTCCCTAAATAAACAAAAAGCTAATAAACATTGATAACTAATATGCATATTTTATTATTACTTATCTAAAAGATGTATTAAAAGAAAATTATTCATAAAATAAATATATATTTAAAGCTATTAATAGATGTGGTGCTCCACAGGCAACATGCTCAGTTAATATTCAAAACATGGTCAATTATTGATGGATAAAAGAAAATTAAAAAAATAGTAGCTCCTTTCTTATACTAATAGTGTTTCATGGAACTTCTTATGTTCTCAATAGACATAGCATCTGGTTACTGGTTTGTCTAGATTTCTCTGTGACTCTGAAAATATCCTAAAGGAGAAGGGTTTGCCGACACAAATTCTTTTCAAATCAGCATGGCACCTTCTTGATGGTGTGATTATTATTATGAAAGTCTTATTCTTTATATCCGGATTTTCTTTGTTTCAGCGGAAAGCTGTTATCAACCTTCCAACCCCTTTGAAGCCCTTGAAGCCTTGGCTTTTCCTCTTTGAGTATTTCAGAACAAAGGTGAAGTGAGTGCTTCTATTTATAGAATACTGATAGTTAAATGATTTAAGTAAAATCTGGATGGCAATTGATGTAACAGAAATGAGTTAATGTCAGTCAAATCTTTCATTTTCTGATGGCTGTAATTTTACAAAATGTGAATTTGATATAGTCATTTCACATTTCATTATTTACATTGATTATATTCATTGTAGGAAACATCAGCAAAAATATGTCAATGTGACTATTTTAAAAATATTTGAATAAAGAAGGTGAGGATGACAATTACCACTTCAACTTCTTCATATTGATTATGACTTTATTAAACACAAAGAGTGAGAGATGTTTCAATGCCTTTATTAAAATAATGGAATTACTGAAAAATGAATTTGTGATTATGGTTTGATAGTGCAGCTGAACAACTGCATTTTGTTAAAACTTAAACCACTCATTTAATTATGTGAGTCCCCTTGTCGTACAAACTACTGACTAACGTAAAAATCTAAACTTAACAAGGCAAGATCTTCATAGAGTAATATTAGAAAGAATGATTAGCTATGTGTCATTCAGAGAAGGCACATAATACAACATGTAAAGTGGAATTACTCAGGACTCTTTTTTTGCTTTGCTTTTTTTAAAAAAAATTTCTTGCTTTTTTTTTTTAAAAAAAAAAATCTGGGGCACTTGGTGCTTCTTTAAAACTCTGGTGGTTTTGACAATTAGTGTTAAAAATTCCCTAGGGGAACTTATTATGTTAATAATGATTATTTCCTCTGTGTACCTTTTTTATATTTATGATCATCTTATTTAAATGTTTTCAGCAATAATACATTAATCGAGACAGTAAATGGTTTAAGTAAGACTGAAATTTTAAATGAGATCCAAAAAGAAGCTGACAGGTTTATGGGTTTACATATAGAATGATGAACTTGAGTCTTTCTAAAGAAATAAAAGTAATATTCATTTTATTTTTATAATTATATGTAAACATGATAGTTAATTATAAAAAATAACCAATGTTCTGGGTGAACTTGTACTTTTCATAGTATCAATTTTTTTTGACAATTTAAAGATATCTAAATTAGCAATTTATGATTTTCCCTCAATGGTAAGGATAGATTTATACCTATTTCTCACTATATAATTTTTTATTTAAAATGATTAAAAAACAAAAGACATTTAAAAATCCTTATAAAATTTTATATCTCAATATAAAAACACATTTATAATAAATTTTATTTTGTTTAGTCATATACTAACTAAATTATACAAAATACAAGTTTCAGATGAATATATTTAAACCAAGTTTAATAGATACAAAATAAAAATTTAGCTTGATTTGTGTATAATTGATTGTGAGTCTTTAGTTTAATTAGCATAATGACACATTCAATAATGATCAAATGTTTTATAATATGTGTAAAAAGCAGTGGCCTTTTCCAATAACAACTAGGGAGCAAATCACAAATATTGATTAGTATTAGGAAATCTACTATTGAAGTATATCACCCAGAAAAATTTAAAGTATATGCAATGACTACACATGCTTATTGTTGGAGTTTCATTATTTTTTCTTTCTGTCTGTATATATGATTTCATGTTTGACTTCAATTTAGGATAATATCAAGAATGATAGAGATCATTTTTGGTGGTTATTCATTTTTTCAAAAGGAGGAATAACATTACTTATAAATATTTTTTTCTTCTGGACAAAAGGAATACATGGTAGAATTTTAAACATATGTTTATAAACATTTAATAAAGCAAAAATGAATCTCAGGCACAACTGCGACAAAACGAATAAAGTTCCCATGTAAGAGTTTTCTTTGAGGATGAAGGCATAAAGTTCCTACTCCTCACTGTAGCTTGAATTTGTGTTTACTCAGGAAAAACTACCAACCAAAAGAGTATCATCTAAAGTCAACTCCATAACAGCACAGGAACTAGATACCAATAAGAATCCAACAGAGACAAGTTTAATCTGTGGTCATGGTGTCTGAATAGTTGAGAGTCACTACCTCTTTCTACGCAGAAACGCTACACTGAGAGCACAAGTCCTGCCTTGTTGACCGTAAGAATAGAATCTGGAAACAGGCATGTAAGATTGCTTCCACAGTGACTCCTTCATGTCATCTGATAATTCCAGCTCACATTTTCTGCAGCCTGTTGTAAAAAAGGAAATCCACACAGGCATGAAAGCTGAAAATAAAATGCTAAGTGAAGTAGTTCCTATTCCACAGTCATAGCAATAACATTCATTTGGTATCTAGACTTTTTCTCTACACATAATAAATTACCGCAAAAGTTTTGATAAATCGATACAAAATCCTTTAAGTCATATGTATTTCGGTTGCATAAACTAATAATATAGAAAATAAGAAAAAATACTGCTAAAATAAAAAAAACACAAAGAAATAAACAGAGTAGGGCTTTCTTACTAGAATTTTTTAAAAATATCTGTTGAGTAAGTATGGAAAATGTAAGAAATTCTAAAGAATGAGTTTGTAAACAATGTTAGTGAATGAGCAACATCACAAACATGGATACTGAGTTGATGTGCAATATATTTCCCTTGATTTTGTCATATTGAAACATAGGTAGAAGCTTTCTAATGGGATGAATAATCTCAAAAAAGGAGCATAAATGCAAACCAAGAAAAAAAAACATATTCTTTGTTAGGTTTCTCTAACAATATATGTTAGATTGATGTTTTGTTGTATAAAATTAAAACATTGCGGAGCTTCTCATGACATAGTTATTGCAGTTTTTGTAATTATTGAATGGGATAATACTTCATGGGGGTGTGTGTGAGAGTTTGTGTGTGAGTACGTGAGAGTGTATGTGATTGTGTGTGCAAATTTAGAACATGCCTAGCATTTATCTAACTTTCTATTAGAATGCTTTAAAAATAATTCATCTTAAAAAGCTGTGAAATTAATCAATCACTAAAAATCATTTGTTATTTGTGATCCTTCAGGTATTTAACTTTTAATATGAAGGAGAGCATAATATTTATAACATTCTAAGATTTATGGAATATTTCTAGAAAATTTTATTTTTAATAGATATTTCAGAAATTTCCACTGGGAAACTTGGAATTCGGCTATTTTTCCATCTTACAAAATCAGATAGAACTAGAAAAAAAAATCATCCCATGTAAGTAACCCAGACCCAGAAAGACAAGCATGATATATACTCATTCATAAATGGATATTAGATGTAATATAAAGGACAACCATACTAAAATTCAATGACCCAGAGGGGATCGGTAACAAGGAGGGCCTGGGAGAAGAGGACAGGATGCATAAATCCCCTGAGAAAGGGACACCAGGCATCTCTTGCCTGGATTAGGGAAGGATGGGCATGGGAACTTGAGAGATCAAGTTCATGGTGGATGGAGAGGAAGAGTAGTAAAAGAGATGAGTGGAAAGGGGGACATTTTGGAATCAGGTGGAAACCTGGTGCAAGGGAAAACACCCTGGCATCTAGAAGGATGACCTCAGCTAAGACTCCTAGCTGTAGTGGATAAGTAGCCTGAACTGACCACTTCCTGTAAATCATGCAATCAAATTGATGACTATCACATAGTAATCAGAGAGCCTTCATCCAGTAGCTGATGGAAACAGAGACCCACAGTAAAACAACTGGCAAAGCTCAGGGAATCCCACTGAAGATAGGAAGCATTGTAAGAGACAGAGCGGTCAAGGACATTACATGAAAGTCACAGAAAAAAAAAACTAACTTGGCTCATGGGAACTCACAGAATCTGAACCAACAACTAGGGTGTCTGCATGGGGCCAACCTAGGCCCTATACATATATGTGGAAGTTGTGTAGCTTCGTCTCCTTGTGGGACTCCTAACTATGGCAGTAGAGGCTGTCCCAAATGCTTTGGATGACTCTTGGGTAAATTATTCCTCATAAGGATTGCTTGTCTGGCCTTAATAAGGGGTTACGTGATTTGTCTCACTGCGACTTAATATGTCATGCGTTGCTGATACTCATGGGAGGCCCACCGCATTCTGAATAAAAACAGAAGAGGAGTGGATTAAGGGGGAGGGGGACATCGAAGGACAGGAAAGAGGGGAAACTGAGGTTGGGATGTAAAACAAATGAATTTTTTAAAAAGTTAAAAAAATAATCAAAGGAACCAAATAGAAGTGCTGTGGGAACATATTTATACTTACAAAGAAAGGGTGTTGTAGTCTATACAAGCTCAATTCAAACTTTTACATTTTGCTGCCTCTATGGGAAAAGTTATTCTGCTAAATTAAATGCTAACTTGTTAGGAGCTAAATGTGGTGCTACATATATAAAAAAATAAATGTTTCATATTTTATAAAGTCATTGGAATTTTTCCAAATATGCGCTCATATATATCCAGAACACAACACAGCCCCACCGCCAATACTTATACCATGCCACAGACTCAGAGAGCTAAACACAATGTAACCTTGCTAAGTATTACTTTCTGATAATATTTAATGATATTATAAGTTAAATTTAAAATATTTTTCTTTGAAATTGAGCAAAAAAATGACCTATATAAAACGTTCTCTACATAACTGAGCAAATAGAATATTTTAATTAATGACGATGTATTATATAGTGTCTCGTTATGTGCTGAGATTTAAGAGTTTTTAGATTGTAAAGATACACTATTACCCTTCTATTTTTTCTGCCCAAAGACCTCCTATTGGAACTTTATATAAATTTTAATATTTAGTCATCATACATATAATGATAGATTCATAACATTTAGATATTTCTCTGTATACGTAAGTACATGAACTTTTCTCTTCCTCTTTCTTTGTCTCCCCCTGTGTATGTGTATAAATTGTTCACTTTCTTAGGACTTAATCTGGAGAGATATTTCATTTATGTCCTTTAGTAACATTCTCACTTTTCCCTGTGATATGAATTTCTCACTTTGCTTTTTAGATTTGCTAAAAATATGAGCTGTTGAAACCTGAAAAAAAACATTAATAAACTCAATATAAATGCTAATAGTAATTTTAATTAGTACTTACTTTCATTTTAAAGCATAAATTCAGTAGAAAAATATCTCATTAGAGAAATATTTAGTAATTTGTTTGGTCCACATGATTGCAAGTGGCTTTTGTACAGTATTTGTGGCTCTAAACATACATATGCTAAAAGTGACTTTGCCCCTTCTAATACTCTATTATAGTCTTTACACTTTAAATTTCAGGTGGGGTAGTTTCTATGTATAAATTAGTATCCAAACCCCGTACCTATTGTATTGTTCTTAGCTATTGCAAATAGATCTATTCTGCTTGTGTGAGACACAAGCATTACACCAGATCGTGTTATGAAATGTTTCAATAAAATACAGTTTACTGACTTTAAACAAGTGAAATCTTTAGGGCATTAAAAGGAAATGGAAAAAGAATTAATAAGACTTAAAATAAATGAAAATAAATAGTATGTTGGGTAAGCAACCGTTCCTCTCAAGATTCACCTGAAATTTTGAATCATTTCAAATGAAAGTAAATCTAATAATTGTTTCAAGACTATACAACTGCATGGGGATGTTGAAAATGTAATCACACATATCACACATTTAGTATCAGTTACATCTCAGATGATGCTGTTTCAAAGATTTGTGACGGGGGTGGGGTTCTGAAATTTACACAAGCACACAGGACAAGTCCTTTGTAACTGCTGGGGCTTCATGACTGGGCAGAGCAGGACAAGGTGCTTCCTCATTCTCTCAAGTAATGATGACAGGCCATCAAAGTACAGTGGAAATAATCCACACAGATTTGGTGTTTTCCCATAATCCCTATACTATAGAGATTCCATATAGTCTATAGTATTAGAATTCATTTCTTTCAACCAAAAATGCAAAGTCACATAAGTACTTGTGAAATAAGGAGAAAAAAACATCTCTCCATATAAATATTATAATATATCTCTATCTAAATGAAACTTATTAGTCAAAGAAAATGTTTACTTTTGGTTAATTTTAACAAAATGTGAACTATTTAAGGGAATGTTTTAGAAATATTGTCCAAAAGTTCATGCATCAAAACTTGTGAGAATTTGCAATACATCCCTGAAAATATCTTGAAATATTCAGATTGCCATCTAAAAATCAATGGGTATTGTATGTTTACCTTATTTCCATATTTTTTGTTAAAAAAAAGTAGGAGAAAAAAGAAAAACAGTCCACATTTTAGCATAGTAGGTATATAGTTGATAAATTCTCAGTAATTTATCTATAATTTAATTTATAGGTTTATAGAAGCCTTTAGCTATTTATAAGGAAAAGAATCCAATCATCACTGGAGTCTGTGGAGAAATATAAGTGATGTTTATACTAGACTTAGGGAGTGTTACAATGGTAAAGTAAAAAAGAAGAGACATCTGGAGAAACTGTTGTATAATGTGCTTATGGCTCTCTTTAAAAGTACATTCTGCACACACCACAACTGTCTATGTCTTTATAAACATTACAGCATAATTAACCTGCCATTTGTTGAGTCAAATGAACAAATATTAATATATGTTAAATATCTTCTGATTAGACTCAAATATGATTTTCATGACTGAAATGAAAAAAATCTAATTCTGTTATTTCAAAGTATATCAATAATGATGTTTTCAATTCCATCCGCAATAAAAAAAAAACTAGCAATGTTCTGCCACCAACATAATCACAGCAGAAAGATCTTTTCTGATTACCTGCGGAAAATTATTTAGATCTAGTTTTACATATGTACATATTTATAATAATATAGAACTTATAATCAGAGAGTAAAGGGGCATGGCAGGAATTTCAACTCTTCATTTTCATTTTTTAATTATGTGGGGTGGGGTATGTGTACATATATCTAAGTGTCCCCATGGCTTCTTGCATAGAGTATCAGACCTCCTGGAGATAGAGTCACAGGCACTTGTGAGCCACTGTGTGGGTGCTGGGAACTGAAGTCAAGTTTCTGCAAGGGAAGTCTTTACTCTTAACCTGCAAGCTCTCCACAGCCACCCGAAATTGTTCTTAAAGTACTGGTAACACACACTACAAAAAGAATCTTGCAACTTTTCTTCAAATAACACATTCTGTCACACACAGCTACAACCATCCCTATGTTTACCACAAGAGATGTTTCAGCATATAGGTACTTAAGAAAAGAGGGTATCTTTCTTTTATTTCATTGGATGGATGATAGTCACATTTTAAAATTATTTAGATGGTAGAGAAGATGTAACTGGAAGGGAATTAACAAAATACATTTATTGGCTCATGTAATAATTTTATTAAGGTTAATGAATTACTTTGCGTGAGGAAGTTTTTGTCGTCAAGGCTGTCTTTGTAGCGAGTTTCGTTACGAAGATGCAGCTGTGGCCCTAGTATTAATACAATCATGCAAACCACGTAACAGAACTTCACTAGAAAAGAAAATCGAAAATTTGAAAGAAGCAAAAGAACAGCAGATTTTTTTGAGTTTGCTTATTTCCAGAAGATGCCCCTTTTATTGATTTTGTGAACAGACCTGTTTTGCACTATACTCAAATACTGTACAAAACTGCAAGAAATGCCACTATTTGACTACTTAGGTTTCTACAAAAACATCATCATGAAGTTGCGCTTAATTTTCAAAGTCAACTAATAACTGCTAATGTACATATCAGTCAAAGGTAATTTGGTTTTGACAGAAACACATTTAACTTTAGCATATTCCAGGGGCATAAATAATATCTTTAAATACTAAAAGAAGAAATAAATTTTACCCATTAAGAATCAGTAGTTATATAAAATTGAAAATCATGTTTTTATTTTCTAATTTAGCTACGTGGTGTGTGTGTGTGTGTGTGTATGTGTGTATGTGTGTGTGTGTGTGTGTGTGTATGTGTGATGTGACATAATCCGTAATCTGTTGATGATGTTTTAAAGTTGTGATTTAAAAATGTTCAACTCTTACCAAAACCTCTTCTGGTATACAAAGCTGCTGTAAATTCGAGTCAATGAAATTTAAAGTTGCAATTTACAAAAGCAGATTTATATTAATTCTTATCCGAAAGAGCTGCTTTCCAGACAGAAAAATGTGCCAATGAACTGCCCTTTCCTTTATGATTAGTGGCTTCTGAGTCCCAGTGAGAAGAAGCCTTAAGGCAGAATTTGCAGTAAACAGGAAAGCAGAGAATCATATAAGTGCGCATCTGGACCTGGGACACCTATGAATTCTCATCGCTTGGAGTTTTTGGCACAACTTTCTAATCTGAGATGAAGGAACTTTGCTCCATCGCAGCCAACATGGCTGCTTTCTCCCACTCTCCAGCACCAGAAAAAAACAGCTGACAACACATACCTGAAAAGACTAAGTCCACATATCTTCTTTTTTATCATGTTAGGTAGTTATCTACGATTGTAGCGCGCTTTAGGTTTCAGTTACTATGTTCAAATAAACTCTGAAGATAAAAATGTAACGGCCGTGACATTCCATTAATTATTAAATTTCAGCATAATCAACATCCTGTCATTGTGATTCATAGTTACGTGAGTTTGTCATGCTTGTAATATGCACATGGCTAGAGATACTCTACATAGTAGTGAAAAGCTGCTTTCACATCTCTAGCTTTCTCCTTATGTGTGTCAAGATTCCATTACACTAGCAGGGGTTCTGAATACTCCTGAAGGGATCAGATCAGAGGTGCAGATGTTCAGATAGTCAGCAGAACTCATATGTGGTGACAATGTTAATCTCTGATCATCATTAGGTAACAGTATATCTTTCTTATGTAATATCTATTTCAAAGGTTTCACAAAGGGTGACACTGGATCTCAACTTTTATCATAATTAGAACATTAGAAAATAAATTGCATAACCTGAAATCCCCTTTAAACTAGATCCCAAGGTAAATCGCTTTTAAAAGGCAACAGTTCTTTTGGCAAGGGATGTTTTCTGCCTGTATTTCCATGAGTTAGCAAATGCAGGTCCCCTTAGGAGGTCTACTGATAAGCTCTACCACTATATACATACTGTACATATTGGGACATAAATTAGCAGTTATTAGTCAGACTGTACATAGCAAAATAAATCGTGTGTAATGTTTCTATAGCCCAAAAGTAACCAATGTCTAGACTCATGGACTGACCCCTAATACAGGCTCCCTGTTTAAGTAGGTAGCCCAATAAACTAAGTTAAATGTACCAAACAGAACTGGGAAAACTATTCTAGACATTCTGTCAATTTTGCTGACACTGTTGAAGGTTTTCTTGGCTTCAGCCGGCTTGTTTTCTGGCTTCTTGTTGGGTTCTGGTGTCGTTGCACTTTTAGAGATGGTGGAGAGAACAGGATCTTTGGAAAGATTTGGGGCGTAGTTGGCAACAGCCACCGCATAGGCATTGTTCTGTATCATGACGGAACCTTTCTCTTTTTTCTATTGGGAAATACAAAAAGTAATAAAGTGTGGGTTTAATATGATTCTTAATAATTTCCCAACTGCAGTTTAAATTCTAGAAAAAAAGAAAAGTTACTCAAATACACATCCTTATTTGCAGATAAAAGAAATTAGGGAGAATAAGTAAAACAAAGTCCTAAAAATCATTGAGTGAGAAATCTCAGAGTATAATACAGACACCATTTTCCCAGAGAACAAATTTTTGATGTTTACATAGAAAATGAATGATAGAAAATGCAATTTTTATTAAAAAATTATAAAATTTTGATATTTTTACTCTTAAAAGTCACTCACATATACTTTTTAAATTATTAAGTGAAGAATTACATAATACGTAAGGATCTTAAAGAAGAGCGATAATCATCAACAATGAATGAATGATCTCAAATTTTTCCAGGTAGCAGAACTCCCACCCACATTATGGCAAACTTGTAAGGCAATGCTTTAAGATTGCAAACAATTGTGACTCTATGCAGATAGAAATCTACAAAACACTACTGTAGTAAGAAGATATCAATTCTATCTCTTCAGCTCCCCTTCCCTTTTTGTTTTATCAATGAAGGATCTCCAGTGTGGGTATCAGTAGCTCTTGTCTCCCCTGCTATCACTTGCTTCAAACAATCTCTCTTCGTGTTTTTCTGTATTGGCCAAACACTGCTAAGACTTTAGCCACTATAGATATAGGAGAACCATTGGAAACAAATTACATCACGACATTCCTATTCTTAAATCTCTCCAACAGAAGTTCTAGGACCAAAGAATACAAACAGCACTTTTAAAACCAGTCCTTCTTATTTTCACTACATCCAAACCCCTGCAGAATAACTTTAGTGTTCTACAGTTTCTTTTTAGGATATCTCGGGATACCCCATCTTAGATTTCTTTCTATTCACCAAATTTTTCACATGACTAATTTCCTTTTGTATTTTACCCTGAATTTGAATGTAATTTCCATGGAATGCTATGCCTTTACACTAAGCCTAAAACAATCTTTGTCCCTCACATATTCAGTCTCAGGGTACTTAAATTTGGGTCTATCATAACACTTATTAAAGTATATAAGCACTTCCTTTACCATGTGAATATTTGACATTTTATGTTCTCATTAAAATCTAAATTCAATGAGGGTTGATGGTATCTTTGTCTTGTTGAGTTTTGTAACTTCAGCATAAGGATACATGACATGAATCTTTACATTAATAGCTTTCATGGGGGTAGGCATAGCGTATATATGATAAATAGACACTGAAAATAAAATATGATTATTTTATTATAGTATATAAATATACTATATAATAAATATACTATATTATATAGTATATAAATAATACTGTATTTACTATACAGTATTAGTATAATGTGATTTATCTACAAGCTAAAAAAATGAACCAGCAATGAGTTACCTAAATTGTAGGAAGCAAGTTCAGCATTAGTGCCATGTTATTAATTTAGGAATGAAGACTATAGAACTACATAAAATATGACAAAGACACCCATCTGTGAAATGGTTGGGGAAAAAGTCACAGCAGTTAGAGGTATCAGCTTTGCAACAACTCTCTGTTTGAAAATTTTGTTTACATTTTTGGATTGGAATATTTCTCCCTAAAATATCCCTGCTGAGGATTATATCACTATGCCCATCTTCAAAAAAGTTTTCAAAAATACAGGAAATGCATAAAACATACTGGTTCTGCTATTATGTAAAATATGTCTAAACCCCATTAAAAATAATCTGATTGAATGTAAAGAGAATGAGTTTGGCCATTCTCCGCTCTAGCTTCCTGTTTGATAAAAGTAAGATAGAGGGATAAGAACACCACACTGGCTCTCTGTAATATATAATTGAAATAACACATGCCATACTCACATTATAAATCATTTTCTCTAAGAGATGTAGAGTGGTAATTGTTACCTATAATAATCTAGACAATGATCACTTATAAAAGGACACATAGGCTTTATTATTATATAATTTATTATGTATTTAGGGAAGTCTACAAAAACACCAAATGGAAAGACTCAGATAGAGTATCATAGAAATGGGTCATTGAAATTAGACTAGAAATTACAGTATAATATTTAAGACAGTTATGTAAAGATATATTTTGTTGCAGTAAAGTTTTACATGGTGTGGAAAGTCCTTCTGTATATGTGTTGATTTTATTGGTTAATGAATACAGCTACTTTGGCCTATGGAAGGACAGAATAAAGCTAGGCAAGTAAACTAAACTGAATGCTGAGAAAAAGTAGGCAGTGTCAGAGAGATGAGAAAGACAACAGAGAACCTTATCAGGAAACTACAAGCCTTGTGATAGCACATAGATTAATAGAAATTGGTTAATTTAAGATGTAAAAGTTACTTAATAAGAAGCCTAAGCTGTTGGCCAAGCAGTGTTGTAATTAATATAGTTTATGTGTAATTATTTTGCATCTTTGCAGCCAGGAAATGAATAAGCAGTCTCCAGTAGAGCAGGGAGAAAGTAGGCAGAATCAGAGAGATACCATGTAGTTGCTGAAGGAGATTGACACCAGAGAACCTTACTGATAAACCACAAGGCTAGTGGCAATACATAGATTCATAAAAGTGGGTTAATTCAAGATTTTAAGAGCTTGTTAAGAATACACTAGAGTCATTGGCTAAGCAGTGTTGCAATTAGTATAGTTCCTCTGTGATTATTCAGGTTTGGGCAGCTGGGAACGAAAAGCAGCCTCTGCCTACATTTACAGATAGAAAGGATATTTTAATTTTTACCAAAGGTTCTTTTTCCAGTTGAAAATATATAAAGTTAATAGTAAAATTGTTAATAAATAAGAAACAGGTACAAAATGTACATCAATGATGAATAAAAGGCCTCCAGCAGTAGTTACTAAGCAAATATCAGCCTGGCTATGTTTTTGGCTCTTTTGTCTGTTTTGTCGTAATAGTGCAGACTCGTAAAAAAAAAAAAGAAAAAGAACTGCATTTCTAGTGTGTGTTTGGAATTTTTATTGTCCTAACTATAAAAGAAAAAAATGAATCTTATTTATTCATTATAGAAAGTAAACCTTTAATATCTAAAGTACACCAATCAGAGAAGGGCTAAGCATGAAACACATGGCTGGTTTTCCTTCAAAACACTTAGCCATTTTCATGTCAGCAGCATGAAAGTCTGGCAGTCGCACATCCTATCTCTTGGCAGGTGAACTCTAACCAGTTCACTGGATGATATGTAGACCATCCACGTGGTGTCTGTCCTGTCTCCTCTCCTCCTAGACACAGCGTATACAGCATTCCTGATATCTTGTTTAAAGGGAATCTTGTTCTTCTCAGTGCCATTGAAATTAAGTATGCTTATAAATAATTCAAATGGTTCTTTGTTTAAAAGTAAATATGCATAGAGGAATATACTGTGGAGTTGATAGACTTACAGCACACAGACATTTTAATGAAATTAGATTCTCACTGACCAGGAGAACTCCTCCCTGACAGCTAGCTTTCATAGTGAAGGAAGCAGCAATGCAGTCCAGTGCAGGAGAAAAGCGTTTCTCACCGAGCTTGGCCCCTATATACTACACTACTGACTTAACAGACTGATGGTATAAGGGTAACCAAACACTTTCTGATAGGATCTGAAACACGCTCCACAAGAGGAAATTCAGGCTTGGTGTTTAAATTGGGGTCAGCAGGTGAAGAACTCATAGCCCTAGGGAGTTACTGTTACTTAGATCAACAATTACACTGTCAAACCGACTTCTAACTGTTTATATTGATGCCCATAATTACATACTGTTTTCAACATTAGAGTTATTCCTTTGGGCAACGGGCAGTGATTAATCCAGAGACTCATAATCGATCAAAATGCTGAGAAGAAATGAACACGAGTGCTGGACATTGGGACATTCCAAGGCTCAGAGAATATTCCCAAAGAGGGATGAGGAAGAATGTTAGAGCTATGGAAATGAAGAGAAATCCCGCAAAATGCTGATTTTAAAAGATGCAATGGTCCTGCACTATTGGGAATGTGGCCGCTGGTTGGTTGACCATCCTGTAGTATGTAACCTCATACAAATACACATAGGGTAGCAATCATTGGACATGATGGGATATAAACAATAAAAAATTGGTGTGGCATCACTTTCAGAGGAAATATGGGAGCATGTCTAGTAGAAATTGGAGGGAGATACGGAATGGATATGATCAAATGCGTGTTATACTGTGTGACTTTCTCAAAGAATTAATAAAAAATAGTATAAAATTATTTTGGAAGTACTATCAACATATAATGTATACATTATATTTGCCATTCTTTTGTTCATGGTTTTTAAGAAATAAATTTGTTAGCTATATTATCAAAGAACATTCACACATAAAGGATTACCAGAAGCTTGTACCTCATTTGGTACAATATTGACTGCTGTCAACAAGGTCATTATAAGGAGATATTTGAATATTATTCAGGCTGTGAATTAAGACAGATCCAAATGATATTTAAGAAGACACTGATCTCTCTCAACTGTGCTTACTATAGTATTTAATTCTTGGCTTATACCAACACACTTGAAGAGAAATTATAAAATAAAACCTATTGTGCTAACTGTACTATACAGAATTCATTTTCAGGAAGGCATTCTGTGATATTTCTATATTTTTTTTGGTTTTTCGAGACAGGGTTTCTCAGTGGTTTTGGAGCCTGTCCTGGAACTAGCTCTTGTAGACCAGGTTGGCCTCGAACTCACAGAGATCCACCTGCCTCTGCCTCCCGAGTGTCTATATTGTTTTGATTCTTCAGAAAATTAGAAAAATTCTCATTCTTCCTACTACTTAATTCTTTATACTCTAACTTAATATGTTTTTTTTCAATATACAGATACTGAGTAAGTCATTCTCTGTCACTTGGAGAAATATAGCAGAAAACAGAATGATACAAATCCAGGCTAGATGTCAGAGGCAAATTTTTAAATAAAGTAATATTAAAATTAAGAATGTATTAAACTAGAAAAAGCATTGTGAAAATAAAGGCAACTAAACTGTTAAATTTTACAAATTTTAGGAAATTGCAAGGACCTATACATAGAGGACCAATGAAAATAAATCATCTCTAGCAATCTCAACCACCCTACTTCACTTTCTTTTTGTTTTGGTGTAGTCAAGCCAGCTCAGCTTAAGTCTCCACTTGTTGACCAATGCACCCACCTCTGCACATTCCTCAGCCTGTGAATGGTGCCACAGTTCAGCCAGGATCTCATAATTAAACTGCCTTGATCCTCAAGTCAGATAACTGGAATTCGTACCATATTAGCAATGACAAAGCTTTGTGTCATCCTCAGTGAGGCATCCCTTCTAACTGCTTGTCTTAAGCTGCATTTCCAAATCTTCCCATAGCACTATGACATGAGTTTCTAAAATAGCAAATACATGTTTTTCCTCTTTTTAAAACATTTAATTATAAGCAGATTGGAAGCACAAAATGTCTTGCAGAGATTCTGGCATAGTTGTTGGCCCAAAGCAGTCTCAAAAATGATAGGGTTCTATTTTATTTTAAAAAAAAAGTTAAGTAAAAAATTTCAAATGCAAGGTAAGGGAATCTGATTTATAAGACATAATAAATACTTTGATAGATAGGAATAAAATCAGCAGCATATTGACAATTCTACATTATTATCTCAAAGCACACAGTTTCACTATGTGGAGGTGTGGAAGACTGGGCACAGAACAAGTAACCTCGAATCATATTTGGTGCTGGGCAAGATGTGTTTGGGCTGTGTACAAATAACAATGGATCGGGATGGGATTTGTGATCAATCAACAAATGGTACATTTTCATAAAGCTCTTGGTAAAACAATAAACTATCACACAGTCATACAGTACGTTGGCAGCTCCGTTGTCAGGGAAGTAAAATGAAACTAAAGAGAAATATAGCAACCTCATCACTGTGAGGGATGGACAGACCCTTTCCTATGTACCTGTTGCTGGCTTGCTCTTTCCTCAATGGATGGGCTCACACACACACATGTGCACATAGGCAGCGCTAATTAGATGCAAGGGGTTATTAATAACAACATTAAGAAAAAAGAGAAAATAAATCTATGAAAAAGACAAGGTAGGGACACTTAGGGGAGGTGGAGGAATGATCAATGGATAAGATCAATTTATGTGCATGGTGCTTTCAAATAATAAAAATATTAAAATTCAGAAGTCAAAATTGTTTTTATAAGATTCAAAATGTTTTGTGTTAAATATATTATTGGGGACTGTTGATACATATTTAAAATGTCAAATTTAGAGGAATCTTTATTGCTGAATACAAAAGTTTTTACATAATTGTTTTTCACATTTGGGATCCTTTACATGGTAGAGAAATGACATGCTAGAAAATTGAACTAATTATGTAGCTAAAATATGGGTACCAATCAGAAGACATGTCCTCTGAATGAAAATAACTGTCATGTGGTTTCAGATATTGGTCCTTAGAGTAAGCATATAAAAACTCCTATCAAGTAGTCAATATAACAGGAAATGGAGGAAAAACCTAGATTTCCAAAGGCAAATGTATGCTCTTTCTACCATGCCATGTTGTCATCTTACAGTTTTTTTTATGGTCACTGGAACATCCAGTACTTGTAGAATGGCAACATGCTCCCTTGCCAGATAATACTACCATTAGCTGACTAACCATCCTAACTGAGAAAAATTATACTTACAGAAAAGTGTGTGAAGGTTACACAGTCCACCCGCTTCTCTAAGTACTCTAAAGGCTTTGCTTGGCTTAAACTGGACCATGGGAAAGCTAGATACTTGGACCATATTAGTTTAGCTCCTTGAAGAATTGCCTTCACTGAGTTGTGTGTTAGTGTAATGACTTCAGATTTTATTGAAGGGGACTACAAGAGACATTAATATAAAATTCATTACAGCATTTGTTGTCAAAAATTGGACATCATTTGATATAGCACCCAGCTCATCCTAATATAACAGTGATTCTAATACAGGAAAAAATTCTTTTCTTTATGAAAAATTATTTTTCGTCTTTTTTGATTAAAAGCATAATTCCCCAAACATCTTTACAAAGTTTCTGAGTAAAAACCTTAGAATGTGAAATATAATTACTACAACTGTGAACTGTCAGTTAGCCGGCTAAAAGAGAATACTTGAACCTAATTTTCTTCTATTCTCATTTTCTACTTTTACTTTATATTTTTATTATAGTTATAATTTGATGACATAGATCTTTATCAAATTACCTAAAATTATTTTGGAATAACAAAATGTCAAAAAATACAAAGAAGGGGCTGGAGAGATGACTCAGCAATTAAGAGCACTGGCTACTCTTTCAGAAAATGTGGGTTCGATTCCCAGCACCCACGTTGCAGCTCACAACCATCTGTAACTCCAATTCTTGGAGATTTCATGCCGTCTTCTGGCCTCCATGGGCACAAGGCACTGCTGGCACATAGACATAAATGTAGACAAAACACCCATACACAAAATAAGATACAAATTTAAATTTATAAATGAAAAAACGATTAAATACACTTTAAAATGTGATGTTATCTACAAATTAATAGAGTGAATCACAGGACAATGGACCATTCCATAAGTTTGGGTACTACACTGTTATATCTATATTTTATGTGATTTATTATCTTGTGTATTCTATGCTTTTATTGTCCAATTTGAGCTTACTGTCTCAGATTTAAGAGTGAAAATGTCAGGGAATTGAATTAAAGCTAACAATGCTTGAAATGAGAGCTAAGGTCAGGTAATGCTTAACAGCATGCTAGGTGACACAAGATACAATAGCTAATAAGACAAAACTTAATTCTCTCAAGTTTTCTAATCTAGTCATAAAAAGAAATTAGTGCCTCATGCTCTGGGAAAACAGAGGGATTCAATTTATTTATGTAAGTTTGCAAACTTTGAGGTTAAGCCAACGAAAGAAAGAGGATATGACATGAAGAAGATCCAGCATGTTAAATAGTAAAGACATGAAGACAAATGAGATTTGGGGGAAAATGATTGTCATTGGTAATAGGTTAAGTTGTAATATGCGCACTAAGCTTAGATAGCTTGTATTTCAGAGTCAACATTTGTGAAATGTGTGTCCCTAACCAAGTAATTTTACTAAAATAATTTTCAGCCTTAAACTAAAAACATTTACAGGCTTGTACAAATAAATGCATAGTACTCCTAGAAAATTCTATCTGTCATTCATCATATAAGTAAACCCACAAGGAAACCACATATTTGCACCATGTTAACCCCGAATCACTATCCTAGGGAATTCATTACAGAGCTGACAAGTTAAATGATGTGTATTATGTTTCAGATAACTTTAAGATAATAATGTACATTAGAGAAAAAAACTTTATTAAAGGTAGGAAACAGCAAATAATCTGTAAAATAATAGTGAGATACATCATGAAGTTTGTAGGAAGGATAATGTGCATGAATTAGTGCAGGTACTGAAAAAGTCTCATTTGTTGTAATGTGACATTATGCCATGCCCCTGACTGGGGTATCAATTCCTGATAAGTACCTAGACATAAACATTGAAAAGATGAAGAAGTAATTTATGTTTGTTTTTTGTTTAATTTTTTGTTTTTGTTTTGTTTTGTTTGGCTTGGATGTTCTTCTTTTGGCTTTGCTTTTTCCCCCTGTGGTGTGCGGGCAGGGGCAGAGGCTGCCAATATCCATGCTTATTAATGATTACATTATTGTCTCGTCATAACAATTTTATAGACAGGTATTGATTGTTATGAGCCAACCTTTGGGTGCTGGGAATCCACATCTCTGGAAGACCAGTCAATGTTCTTAACTGCTGAGCCCTCTCTCCAGTCTTAGTGCTTGATATTTTATCACAAATTTTGTAAATGATTGGAAAAATTTATGCATAATCAGTTCTCAAAGTTTGCAATGTTAGAGACAGGGGAAAACAACTAGGCAATAAGATGGGTGTGTGTGTGAGTGATTCACACACACACATACACATATATATAGTGGATATATGAATATGGTGGACATATATATTTTATGGACTTACATATATAGTATATATATGTACATATATGCTGGGAGATGAAAGATGCAGTTTATAATACAGATGAGATGTTAAACTGTAAATGAGAGTATTGTTATAGATCTCTGAATTGGTAATACTTCAATAATTCATCCCATATTTACAGAATATGTACAATATGTAAGATACTAGGCAATTGACTATAGATAAATGATTTATTAAAATAGCTATTTCAGCATTATGACGATTAGTGACTTAATGTCCGAATATTCATTAACAGAAAATGATAAAGTTTTTCCAAAAAAACCAAGAAAGCACATATACTTAAACTTTTCATGGTACCCAAAAATGTTGGAAAGAAGTACTCAGAAATAACCTCAAAAACTGAAATTTACATCAATATTAAGCAAGGATTATATGATTTATGACAGCAAATGAACTGATAATGCATTTAGTATAGAGTTACCAATACAACCTTGAATTTGAGAACCACACTGTAAACAATAAGACACACAAAAAAAGCATCAAAGAAGTCTGACTTGGCTTTCTCTGGGGAACATGAGCATTCAAGAGAAGCTCAATATATTTACTGTGGCAAAGGACTTCACAGTGTGGAATAACTTGTGGCAGCTGCCAGGGTGTGAGCAAAGGATGCTGACATTACTGAAGCGTTTCTTAATGAAAAGAGAAAATGTTACCGAGTTGGACCCAAGACAGTGTCCTCAGCATAGAAGCAGAAGGCTCAGTGATGATCCCAAGGGGAGGTGGAAAAACTCACATGTTATTAGATTAGGGAGAGACAATTATGGGACAGTGAAGGAAAGAGTTCCAGGGTACAGAGGACTAAGAGCTGATGGAAAACAAAGCGACAGGGGAGAACTCATTTCACAGAGCCTGCGTGGTGAATGGACAGCTGAATCTGGGGAGAGAGTGGGCAGAGTGATGATGTAAGGTGGGGGATGTACCCATTTGCTTTTATGGCAAGTTAACAAAACCTCCTCACAGGAAAATAGGAATGAGGCAGCAAAATGGCAAAGGTATTTTTTAAGTACTTGGGGGCTCTATAAACAGACACTGGTGAATTTGACTCTTTGATCCAGAGTTTGTACAGAATTTATACACTTTTACAATGAGATTTTCTTCACTTATGTCATAACTGAGGCTAACACGGTATAATGGTCCATCAGCTTCCTAGGACTCAAAAGAAGCTGATTCATAAATGTATGACTTTTTAAATGTTTTTTAAAAGAAGTCTTAAATATCATTTGTTCACAATATTTTATGTAAAATCTAGACTCTAGGCAGATAAAAGTACATATTTTTTGTTTTACAACACACAGAATGAATATATGTCTCTAAGTATTTTTTATGTATCAAGTGAATACTCTGCTTTTGATAAAACAATGAATGGGATCCAGATGTTCCTTATATTGACTGACAATATGACCATATTTACTTATATTTATACAGGACCAAAGCAAAGGACAACCTGTAGACAACTGACTGTAAAAGAACAAAAGATTACATGTATCAAGAAAACTGTTATTTTCCACCTAAAATTTGGGCAGCTGGTCACGTCACCTCTTGGCACTTTACTTGGTTTTCTTTCCACTCTAAACACCTACTTATTTTCAAAGTAACTTACGGGACTATTGCTCCAATTTCATTTTAATAATATAGCTGAATAGAGTACAGATGGAAGCCTCCAACATAAAGCTTGTAATACCTTTCAGTTAAGATCAATAGGTTCTCTTATTGGTGTATTACCATATTTATAATAAAAATTACTCAACAACATCTTCAAAAGAGCTTGTGGTGCACCATCCTACCTCAGCATCTATGGAGAAAGTGTATGTATAACCAATATAGTTAAAGAGAAATAATCACACAGATAAAATAAAAAGCTATTCACTGTATGAGAAGTAAAATGAACACAAATCAACAATAAAATGTAATGGAAACGCTAGAATCAACCAGAAGTTAAGCATAGAAAATTGATTAAGTCCTTTTCAATATAAAATCACTACTTCTGCTAGTGCACAAATACAACTTACAAATAAACTAGCAACTGTAATTAGAATTTCTATAGCTTATAAATGAGAACAAAGAAAAAGTGTAAAAAGTGTAACATTCAAAATTTGTTTCAATAAACTGTAACATGGTATAGAAATTAAATATGCAAATATGTATATATATTCAAATAACTAAACCAATAATCAAATCACAACAAATGTTCTCAAATTTTATAAAAAATCATATAATCTAGTGTTAAAGAAACTGTCCAAATTTCTACCACTAATAAAAATATTAATAGCACATTAGAATACGTACAAAGTCTTATCCTAAAGCAGAAACCAACTTAGGCAATTAGAAAGGAAATCACTGATACATCTGTACACAAATATCCATTAGCCTCAGTACTTGAAACATGAAAATTTATGTATCAATAACCTTAAAAGTTAATAGTAACTGTACATAATTAGATCCCATGAGAAATTTGACAATGCTGGGGTATTTCTGTATCCACATATTTACTACATATGATATGATAAAAATAAAGTGCTACCTTCACTACTACAAAGGGATGATAAAAGCATGGATGCATAAAGAATCATTGACCCACCGTCGGAATCAAATTCTTCAATAGGTGAAACAAGCGCTACTTTTCCTTTCCAAGTTCTATCCTAATGTATTGTGGTGGATAAAGGCATGAACTTTATGGACAGAGAGACCTGGGTTCCAGTACACTGACTGGTCAGTTGTACGAGCTAGAGTAAATACACAGCTATAAGTTTCACTATGAAAAATTAGAATTAAAAAGAACCCTTACTTAGTGCAGAGAGAGAGAGAGAGAGCACATGTGAACATACAATAGCTCCACAGACACTGAGGAGTGCCTTGAAGAAGTGTCACTGCAAGCACCCTTAAAGGATTTCAAGGAAGAACAAACTTTTGAAAACTAATACTGAATTTCTTAATATCAAATTTGACAAAGAATTCTGCGACAAGCTTGAATGGGCAGCAAGCGGACACTTACCTTGTCATTTACTACACTCTTCCCATCCCAAGCCCATCCTCTTTTGGTGAAGTAATTAACAGTTGCAAATTCAATTAGGGCAGAAAACACAAAAGCGTAACAAACAGCGATAAACCAGTCCATGGCAGTGGCATAAGCCACTTTGGGGAGAGAATTTCGAGCACTGATGCTCAGTGTTGTCATTGTTAGAACAGTTGTCACTCCTGGAAAAGAAGACAGGAACCAGAGGCACAATCAGTGGTGGGAAGAGAGTGTATCCCTAAGTCATTCTTTTCTTTCCCTGGGAGCTACTTTCATTGTCGTTTGTATCCACTACAAAGTGTTAGAGAACAGTGCGATATGTCTGTATTTAGCATGATAGTATGAGAATACTTCTGGAAGTAGAGACACCAAACAGATTCTTCATTTTTCACTTTCTTCTATACTGATTTCATTTTTCTCTCAGTACAGTTGGTATTTAAAAAACAATACTGATGGTAGCATGGCCCTGTAAATTACGACAAAGCACAAACCCTTTAGAGAGACCTGTTACTCATCAGCATTGACTTAAAAACTCATCGACAGTGCCACATAATGATATTGATTTGTGTAATTTAGATGAATCATGCAAAAGCACTTGGGCAAAGCTGTACACTAATTACAGAGGGATTATGATTGTAACACTTTTTTTTTTCAATGTAAGTATTGCTGTGCACGTATGGAATTATCTGTGGTTTGGGAGAGGTATGAGCTCTTTTGTAACATCACTTCAATTATGTCAGAAATAAAACAAACTGCTAAGAGCAGAACTTGTAAAATAGAAGTCTCCATTTGAAAAGAACCACAAATCCCTATTCCAAGATGAAAAAAAAAAAAAAAA
>NC_022027.1:27020200-27021239 GCF_000317375.1 Microtus ochrogaster
AAAAAAAAAAAAAAAACTACACAAAGTTGATTGCTGCAGAAAGAGGGAAAATCATTCTGCTCCAGGGAAAATCTGAGAGCCAACCCAAAGGAAATGGTCAGTTCTAATCACATACACATATAAACAGCACTAAATGGACTCAATAAGCTCTCTTTCTTAGTTGCCTGTCTGTCTTTCTCTCTATGTATATAACAATGTTTAAATAAGAATCCACAAATTTCAGAGCAAATGGAGGACACAGGAGGATTGTAAAAGGTAAAAAGGAAAGATAAATGATGTAAATACCATATCCATAAGTGAGATGTTTTAAACTTTTAAATGAATGGATACTTCATACATTTTGGCTCCTCTCCCACCAAAAACAAATAATTTCTGCTATAGCTTTTCACAGAGGGCAAACAACTCACATTTATGAGGAAAAAAAAAAGGTGGTGTCAGGCAGTAAGTTGCAGCACCAGCAATCAATAGACTACAATCAAATTAAGGTTCATCAAAAGCTGAATTGCAAACGGGGGGATACTCAAAAGAAAAAGAAAACAAATGGTGTGAGGATGTTGTTAAGGAATACTGAGGTCACACAGTTTGGGTGAGGCCATCATTCTGATTAACAGCACCAAAACGGGAAGTAAAAAGCTATGCTAGGTGGGCTTTTATCAATTTGATACAACTTAAAGTCATTTGAAAGAAGGACTGTAGCTCTGTAGTAGAGTTTGAAGTCAGGGATTGTGATGCCTCCAGTTCTTTTAATGTACAGGACTGATGTGGGAGTGTCATATATCAATCTGTTGATTTCATTCATTAAGCATTAAAGAAACTGCTTGGCCCTGATAGGTTAAAACATAGGTGGGAGGAGTAAATAGAACAGAATGCTGGGAGGAAGAGGAAGTGAGCTCAGAGAGGCCATGCTCCGCTCTCCCGGGCAGACACACATGATGAAGCAAGCCACCAGGTCAGACATGCAGAATCTTTCCCATTAAGACCAGAGCTACACAGTTTACTAGAGATGGGTTGATGAGGATATCAGAATTAGCCAGTCAGG
>NC_022027.1:27021417-27032485 GCF_000317375.1 Microtus ochrogaster
AAAAACCTGAGAAGGCTTAAAAATAAGGGAGAGAGAGTTTAACACAGATTTTTGCTGTTTGTTGGTGGCGTGCTGTAGAGAGATTTCCTGATTTGGCAACAGCAACAGAAAAAACGCTGTGTCAATTTAAAGCGCAGCTTCTTGGGGCTGTGCTGCCAGGGTGAAGTCTGGCTTTAAAGCATTCCAGTGGCTTTTATGGGACTAGATGTTTCTGTTCCCGCTTGGGATCAGAAGGAGAGTGCTCTGAGACCGTGCAGATGGCTCAGCGCTCCCAGCCTGGACCTGGGCAGACAGCAGAATCAGGCTTAGGCAGGCGGAAGAGCATGATGAATTCCTGCCGCCATACTGCGCAGTGCTCTGCGTGTCAGATTTGGTTGTAACTTGGATAAAAAGAGTTTCTGTGCTGCACGCTCAGTCTCAGAATTAAACTGCTGAGTGAGGCTCCAATGTGGACTTGCTGTGTGCCTGGAACTGTGCTGGGGACGCAGCCCCGCCACTCCTATTACAACACAGGACTGTTTTGGCTATCCTGGGTTTTTCGCTTTTCCATATAAAGTTGAGTATCGTTCTTTGGAGGTCTGTGAAGAATTTTGCTAGGACCTTGATGGGTATTGCTTTGAATCTGTAGAATGCTTTTGGTAAGATTGCCATTTTTACTAGGTTAATTCTGCCCTCCAAGAGCATGGGAGATCTTTTCACTTTCTGGTGCCTTGTTCAATTTCTTTCTTCAACTATTTAAAGTTCTTGTCATAGAAACCTTCCACTTGTTTGGTTAGAGTTACTCCAAGATATTTTATGCTATTCGTGGCTATTATGAAGGGTGTGTTTTCTCTGATTTCTTTCCCAGCCCTTTTATCATTTGTGTACAGGACAACTTTCTGGATGAATATCACTTACCAAAATTAAATCAAAACCAGATAAGCAAATTAAACAGACCTATAACAGCTGAAGAAATAAAAACAGTCATCAAAAGTCTCCTAAACAGGCCGGGCGGTTGTGGCGCATGCCTTTAATCCCAGCACTCGGGAGGCAGAGGCAGGCGGATCTCTGTGAGTTCTAGGCCAGCCTGGTCTACAAGAGCTAGTGCCAGGACATGCTCCAAACCTACAGAGAAACCCTGTCTCGAAAAACTAAAAAGAAGTCTACCAAACAACAAAAAGCCCAGAAACAGATGGTACAAGATTTTCAAAGGAGAACTAATACCAATACTCCTCAAATTGTTCCACGCAACAGAAACAGAAGGGACATTTCCAGACGCACCTCTTTTAAATCTGAGACATTTCCCTTTTAGTTGTTATCAGTCTACCTAAAACTTAATGAACTTTGTATCTTTTTACAAAACAGCTGATTTTTTATACTTTTCAATAGTTTTAGCTTTATATACTCTAGTGTTTCATTCACAAAATATAATAAGGTAATGTATATTAAGGTAACGTGAGATTCTAATTGAGACCACCAACAAGGAAAAAGAGAGTGAGAAAACAAAAGTAGAAAGTAAGAGAAGGAGGAGGGAAGAGAGGGAGAACAAGAACCAGGCAAAGAGAGAGCAGAAGGGAGAGAGAGAGAATGTTCAAGGCTTGTCTTTGAATAGCCCTGGGATTCTATCTCACTATCGATTATTTTCAGGAAGCACTCCTAACCATTCTGATGTCATCAGCTATTAGGCTCTCATTAGTAGCTAAGCAAATCGATCCACCTCTTCTTAGACATTCAGCCTAAAAAAAATGAATGTTAGAGTTTATGGACATCTATATTGTTAAAAGAAACAGAAAAAAAATTAAACTTTTAAGCATTGCATTTTGAGCTATTTTCTTAGTGATTTTCTTGGGCACTAAAGTTTATAATAATATAATCTAGATAATCCTAACTTATTATCAACTGTATAAACATTTTACCTTACTATAACTGCATCACAAATTTTTTCATTATACCTTTATGCTTATTTCATATGGATATTTAACTCTCACACTTTGCATTTAACTTGAAAATCTGAGTAAAACAAGATGCTAAAGAAGAAATAAATTTAACTATCTGCTACATTTGCTCATAGAATAATCTTGACTATTGATCCTTACTTCTTCTGTGGATTTGTGCTATAATCCAGCATCTTTTCATTCATGTGTATGATACTCTTTTCAAATTCTGCTAATGACAATATTTACTCTGCTTTTGTCTATCTGACATTACGTGGATGCCGAGAATAAAATCTGGCACATATTAATTTCCATAATTTTATTTTTTAATTACTCTGATAAGAATATTTGATTTTTGCTTAGCTTTCTAAATTTATTTTGGATTGGTTAGGATTATAGAGTGGCAGCTATCCAGCACACTGAATAGATCCCAGTATCTTCTGATCTCCGCAGATATACAGAATTGTGAAATAATATTTATATTGGGTGCCTCTCTCATGTGAAACACTGGTTTTGCTTCTTTTTGTTTTATGTATTGTCTTGATATCATGTGTGCATTTGCATTCTCATCTTAGTTTGGGACCACTGAAGTCTGTTAGTTAGCTTGGTAGACATCAATATTATGAGTGCACAAAGCTTTCCTTAAATGCCTAAAAGCAGAAACAATCTAATCCTTCCCAAATATCTCTATGTAGAGTTTACTACACATAAACACTCTTTTGTCAACATTCAAAGAGGAACTTGTGGATCTACACTGGCATACATTGTCCAGCCTAGAAAACTATACGTAGCAAAGCTTTTAATCACCATCGATGAAAGAAATATCCCATGACAAAAATAAATTTAAACAGCACCTATTCATAAACCCAGTCTCACAGAAAGTACTAGAAGAAAATCTCAAACCCAATGAGGCTAATTGCACCCAAAAATCACAGGCAACAGATAACCTCACACTAGTAATTCCCAAAGAAGGGAAACACACAAACACTACCACCAAAAATTAACAGGTATTAACAATCACTGGTAATTAATATCTCTTAATGTCAATGGACTCAATTCACCTATAAAATGACTCAGATTAACAGAATGGATATGGAAGCAAGATCCATCCTTCTGCTGCATACAAGAAACACACCTCAACCACAAAGATACACATTACCTCAGAGTAAAGGGATGGGAAAATATTTTCCAATCAAATGAACCCAAGAGACAAGTGGCTGTTGCTGTTCTACAAAATAGACTTCAAACTAAAATCAATCAGAAGAGATGGAGAAAGACACTTCATATTAATCACAGGAAAAATCCATCAAGATAAGTCTCAATCCTGAACATCTATGACCCAAATACAAGAGCAACCACATGTGTAAAAGAAACGTTACTAAAGCTTAAATTGCACATCAGACTCCACACACTAATAGTAGGAGACATAATACTCCATACTCCCGATAGGTCAACCAAACAGAAACTTATCAGAGAAATAAGAAAACTAACAGATGTCATGACTCAAATGTACTTCACAGACATCTACAGAACATTTCACCCAAACACAAAAAATATATCTTCTTCTGACCATCGCATAGAACCCTCTCTAAAATTGACCACATTCTCAGTAACAAAGCAAACCTGAACAGATGCAAAAGATTTGGATCCTCCTGTATCTTATGGGATCAGCATGATTTAAAGTTAGAATTTAACAACAAAACTAATTAATTGCAGAAAACCTACAAACTCATGGATATTGAACAGTGATCAATTAAATCATCCCTGGGTCAAGGAAGAAAAAAAAAGTAATTAAAGACTTCCTAGAATTCAACAAAAAGGAAGGTACAATGTACCCAAACCTATGTGACACTATGACAGCAGCACTAAAAAGAAAGTTCATATAATTAAGTGCCTACATTAAAAAAGGTGGAGAAATCTTACATTAGGGACTTAACAGCACAGTTGAAAGCTCTAGAACAAAAAAAAAAAAAAGAAAGAAAGAAACAAAACAAAACAAAAACACTCAGCCAAAAGGAATAGCTGACAGGATATAATCAAATTGAGGGCCAAAATCAATGAAATAAAAACAAAGAGCAATACAAGGAATCAATGATACAAAGAGCTGGTTTTTTTTTTTTCAGAAAATCTACAAGATAGACAAACCCTTATCCAAACCAATAAAGAGGCAGAGAGAGAACATCCAAATTAACAAAAATCAGAAATGAAAAGGGGGACATAACAACAGACACTGAGAAAATCCAAAGAATCATTAGGTCATACTATGAAAACCTGTATTCCACAAAATTGAAAAATGTAAAAGAACTTAACAATTTTCTAGATAGGTACCACATACCAAAATTAAATCAAGACCAGATAAGCAAATAAAACCTACAAAATATAACCTACAAAGAAATAAAAGCTGTTATCAAAAGCCCCTTCCCCCCCCAAAAAAAAAAGCCCAGGTCCTGATAGTTTTAGTGTAGAATTCTACCAGAACTTCAAAAAAGAGCTAATACCTATACTCCTCAAATGGTTTCACATAATAGAAATATAAGAAACATTGCTAAACTTTTTTATGAGGCTATAGTTACCCTGAAACCAAAACCACAAAAAGACTCAACTATGAAATAGAAACTCTTACAGTTGATAAACACCTTCGGTAATGTGGAAGGATATAAGATCAATGCAGAAAAATCAGTAGCCTTCCTATATACAAATGATCAAGAAGCTGAGAAAGAAACCAGACAAATATCACCATTCACAATAGCCACTAATAACAAAAAATATCTTGGGGTAACATTAATCAAACAGTGAAACATCTGTTTGACAAGAACTTTAAGTCTTTGATGAAAGAAATTGAAGATGTCAGAAAAGGAAAAATATCCCATGCTCTTGGGTAGGATCAACATAATAAAAACAGCAATCTTACCAAAAGAAATCTAAAGATTCAATGCAATCACCTTCAAAATCCCAACATAACTCTTCACAGACCTTGAAAGAATAAAACTCAATTTCCAACTCCAGCCTGACATCGAGATAACCAGCATGGGACCCAGTTAGTCCCTGGGACAGTTGTAAGTCTGGGGCAGACTGTGAGGCCACTGGCAGTGAGACCACGATTTATCCCTACTGCTTGTTCTGTTTTTTTGGAACCTATTCTCTCTGGAGGGACACTTTGCTCAGCCTAAATATAGGTGAGAAGGCCTTGGTACTGCCTCAAAACAATGTGCTAGACTTTGTTGATTCCCCATGAAAAGCCTTATACTCTCAGAGGAGCGCATTGGGAGGTAGGGTGGAGAGGGGGCAGGGAAGGTGAAGGGAGAAGGGAGTGGGAAATGGATTTTTTCATAATTAAGAAGAGACTGTTGATGTCCTCCCTCCCCAGCCTGGCATCTTCGGTAGTATTCTGGTATTAGGAAAGCTAGACTTCATGAAGTAGGCTCTCAGGTTAGATACTGTTCAAATCTTCTGAGTTCTGTGAAGTTTGAAGTTTCCTCAGCAATGGGAGCTTACTTTTAACTATGATAGGGAGCTAAGGGAAGCTTTAGCAGTGTACATTGCTCTGGAAGAATTATGGGGTAATTAGTCTATGGCTCTTCTAGCAGCCCATGTGTCTTATCTTCATTTAAGAAACTAATTAATTTTAGTTATTAAATTAAATGTATTAAAACACATACAAAGATGGTCTATGGATTTAGAGGTATATCTCCCAAGTATATCACATAGCTCCATTTCTCACTTCCTTTATGCTTCTATAAAATAGGAAGGAAGCAGAGAGATGGTTCAGGGGTTAAGAAGACATGTTTCTTATACAGAGGACTTTGGTTCAGTTCCCAGCACAAACAGGATAGGTCACAACTGTCTGTAACTCCAGTTCCAAAGATTTCAAAGTTTACGTCACCTTATTGTGGTCTTTACAGGCACCAGATATTCATGTGGTGGACATACATACAGTAGGTAAAACACTCAAACACATAAAAATAAATTAATACATAAATAATTAAAATGAATAAATAAGAAGGGGTGAATTAAATACAAATCTCTGAAAGCATAGATTCTGAGAGGATAACATTTTTATCTGTGCTAACTGCTGCACAAAGAAATTTATTAATATTTATAATTTTTGTAGTAAATCTACTTTACATTTTGTTTGCTCCCTTTGAGTTTTTTTTGCTTAGATTAAGTGAATTAATTTCAAAAGGGTCATTTGATAGCATCTTTCATCTTAAGAAGTCATTAAGTTTGACTTCTTACAATTAATGAATGTGTTAATATTCACTGACATAAACAAAGTACTAAGTGCAAAAATCAGTTAAGTAAAAAGAGGTTCAGGAAGAGGGCTTGAGAGGGAAATAGGGCACAGGTGATATGAAGTGGGAAACAGGAAAAACTGGAGGAGAGTAGGGAAGAAAGTCAAAGTCAAAACAGAAGAGAAAGGAGGAATAATAATTCTACAGATGTTAGATAAGTCTCAAGGAATCTTTTTTATATTTATATAAAATATATATATATCAATACTTATGTGTTTACATATACAGACATGTACATATATATGTACACATGTTATATTTGTGTATGTATACATACATACATTCATACATGTATATGTATACACACACATATCCATGTGGGCTACCAATGCTCCACAGAAAAGCTTTAGCTTAACAAAATTCCTACTACCAAGCATTAGACATCTTCCTTCAAACTGTAGGACAGAGTAGTCCAATTAACTCACAAGGCACTACAGCTGCTTCCTTGGGTTGCCTGTCATAGTTGGAAGGTGGACGATACCATATACTTCTGAAGTCATATACTATATATACCATAGCACTCTGAAGATTTGACCAGATCTGATCTGAGAACCTATTTCCAGCAGTTTAGCTTCCAAAGTACCAGAAAGTAGTATGTGAACTGCCAGGGAGAGAAGCCATCCATTGTCTTATCCTGCTAAGGTAACAAGGAAGTACAACAATGACCAGCATGGTAAGCTATCTTTAAGGGTGCAACAGTGGCAATCATAACTTTATGGTAACTGACTGATATCATTCACATGGGAAGGCCTACTCAACAGGAGGAATGGCATGACTATTCGTAGAAGTTTAACCAACTACCAGGAGACAGGACAGTAATGGGTTTCAGAGGAAACTATTCTACCCCCGCTTTACTAGACTAGTACAATTCATAACTGAAATCTAGGACTTCTGCTTATACCCATAGGTAAGCATATCTTTCATCCCACAAAAGAAGTTTCTCTTGGGAACAAATAGAGACTTTTACAGAAAATTACAGCAGGTCATACCACAGAGATCAATTAATCAAGGGAAGCCCAGGCTTAGTACATACATCTGCAAGAAAACTCCCACCTAATGCTTAGGTGATATCACGAAATGATGTGAAAATCATTTTTTATTAATAAAAAAACTGTCTAGGCCCATTTTATAGGCCAACCCTTAGGTAGGCAGAGAAAACAAAACAAGATGCTGGGAGAAAAAAGTTGAGTCAATGAGTCGCCATGGTTCCCCCATTCCAGACAGATACAGGTTAAGATCATTCCTGGTAAGCCAGCTTATGGGCCACACAAAATAATAGAAATGGGTTAGATCAATATGTAAGAGCTAGCCAATAAGAGGCTAAAACTAATGGGTCAGGCAGTGTTTAAAAGAATACAGTTTCCATGTAATTATTTCGGGTCATAAGCTAAGCTAGCCATGCAGGCGGCCGGGTGCTGGGGACGCAGCTCCACCGCTCTTAATTCAACAACGAAAGACAAGACAGGAAGAGGGTATAGCCAGAGAAACAGAAACTCTGTAGTGAGAATGCTACCTCCTAGAAATGACAAGGAAGCTGTTCCTATAATGCCGCAATCGTACAGCCACCTAAACAAGACCTAGGCAATGACAATGACCTTGTTTTGACATTATAAGGTGAAAGAACTATAGACAACTAAAGAAGGCTGAGAAAGAGAAAACTGGACTTCACCAAAGATGAGCCCTACTAGGTTATCTAGTGAAGAATGGCTAACCCTGAAATAATATACACAAAAGTCACACCGTACAAGGATATCAAATTGTGAGTGAGTTGAGGGTGTGTCTGGGTGGCTTGGAGGAAGGAAATTTTGAGGGGTTGGTCAGAGAGGGAAGCAAAGGGAAAATTGATGTAATTTTATTTCCATTTATTTTTGTATAGTATCTTTCAAGTTCAAATGATCAAGGATCGTAAGCTCGGCTTTCTTTCAAAGCTTGTACTCACAGCTTAAAACTAGTGTCAGATCCATTCACTGAACTGAATACACACTGACAACAGATTCAGTGTGAGCCTTGTGTGCAGCCATTAGCTTTTTACCATATTCAAATCTTTCCCCTGTGCACCTATTTGCTTTCAGAAGGGTTTTGAATTTGACAGTGACAGTGCTAACTTCATCTGCCAAGAGCCTTTTTGCTGCCCTCCCTCCATCCCTCCCTTTTCTCCTTTCATTAGGAGGATAAGATTTTCAGATGCCAGCTTTTCTGACTAACAGTTGGGCCCAGATGGATCTCATGACAACATCCACAGAAAGAGATGGACATGAAGAAGTGATGCTCTTATCTGGAAAGCTCACACACTTTGCAGTGTCTTCCAACACTGGCATCTTGCTAGCTCATCATGCGCGGTGTAAATGCCTCCTCCCAAACAGCGCTTCAGTGTTCCTCCTTTTCACCTTGCTGTGACCTGTGCAGTGCTCATCGTCTCTAGGAGAACTCATATTTCTCAGCAAGACATAAAGACAAGCACCCTAAAGTGATTCATCATTGACAGTTCAGGCACGTGTATGAAATGTGTGGGTAACTCTGATGACCAAGGTCACATCTCACCCCTCTTTCTTGCATATCCTGCTTTCAATTCATGTAACAGTGTTAATAGGAACAAAAACTTGCTATCTTTAATTGGTATTTCACTCCCAGCATTTGTGCAAATGGTCTCTAAGCAAGGCAACCCTAAGTACTAGGGATGAAATATTTGTTGCATGTAGCGAGAATGTTTTCAACACAACACAAGGACACATTACCACTGCCAGATGTCTGATTTACAACCTGTAACTTTAGGGAATTTTCTTCACTGCTTCTTCTTTTGTTTTAATCTTTTCTCTCTTTTAAAGTAAGAATTTAAAATTGTGCTTTCGAATGCTGTTACTGTTGAGACCCAGTGAACAGAGTGTGAAGCTGGCCCTTCTGTTTTCAAAAGATACACAGTGCTTGTGAAGAAAGAATAACAGCCTATAAGTTAATTCAAGAAATTAAAAAATATAATGCAAAATGACCTCTAAGAGATTGTCTGTATGTATGTGGGGGTGAAAGAGAAACAGAAAGAGAGAAATGGAGACAGAAAGTCAGAGACAGAGAGGAAGAAGGAAAAGAAATGAATAGAAAGTGAGACAGGATGGGAGGAGAGAAAGGAGGTTTAATGTGTGTAGTAGAAGCTAAGAAAAAGAAACCTCAGTAATCAGAAGTAAATAGTAGAATTGTAATACTGTTTGATACCACCTGCTGGTTACAGCTAGAAATGGCAGAAACAAAAGTCTGATTTTTTAAAAAAAAATGTTTGTTTCTGTCTTTTTTCATCACATTGGACAAAACAATACTCAACTCATTCTCAAACATAATAATGTTTAGAATACATTATTACCACATTGAGAAAGGTTATAGTTGTGAATTACAACTCCTCTACACTTGTCCAATAAAGCTTTCAGGCTTCTGTATGTTAGGTATACTTCAGACATATATCAACGTTGTAAAACCAAATTATTTCATAGTCTCCTAATTCAAACTTTCTGAGAACAGAGAAACAATTGTGATCTACACAATTGTAGGTGCTATTTACAGCTTGTGCACCCACACGGTTGCAGGGATGACAAGTTATTCTTTTGGTTAATATAAGCAGTTCACAGACTTACTATATCCAAAGCTCATTTCCAGACTCAATTATTTCGCTTATTAAAGGTCTCTTTTCGGTGAAAGTGTCCACAATCTAAATGACACCAATTTCAGATGTTAGATTCAAGTGCAGAAGCATAAATATTTTGTCAGTTTGGGTAAATGTACATGTCATTACTTGAACTGCACTCGTTCCTCTGGCACACATACCGGCTTTTGTATTCTAATAACTCATATTCCTTCGCGCACTGAATTACTATTTCATAATAACCGAAGTCTGCTTCTGTAGGCACATGTGAGCACGCACACTGACAAAGAGCAAAAGTCTCCTAGGTCTCTCCAGCAGCCACACTATAAACACTTCAGTGTGCTCAGGTCAGGGTTTAGAGCCCTTAAACTCTGTCCTTGGGATTATTTTGACCTCTCCTGTACATCTTTCCGTTGTTTCCTCTCCTGCTCAGTTTGCCTACGCATCTCCATAAGCCTATACCCTAGTCAACTGTATAAATTACAGCCTTTCTGTTTTCTCTCCAAAATACAAAGAGGGGCCTAGGGGAATGTAAAAACTTGTTACACCATTATTGAATAAGTAAATATTTATTTAAACTAATTCCCTAGTATAGATATTTTAGATAATTTATAGATAATTATAGATATAATGGAAAAAATCACATATTAATTAATCAGTATCAAAAATCCATCTTTTCTTTCATGAATGAATCCCCCCCATTCTGGACATTGTGCAGAAAAGTCAGATGGGTTCTCCCAGAGACATTAAAAAGTTAAGAACAGAAATACCCCCTACATCACAATAGGACAAACTGCTTGATAACCAATAATAGTGCAGTTTCTGTGGACCAGCAAAGCTACTGTAACGAAATGTGTGGTAGGGAGTAAAATGGTATTTACAAAGTCAAAGAGGCCCCATGTGAGACCTCACACTCTCTGAGCAATGGACGCGGAGCTGGGGAGCCAGGGAACCGAGTGGAGGGAAGGTGATTAGAGCAGAAGGGGAGAGAGGGGAAACTGGGATGGGTATGCAAAATAAAAAGATTGTTTTAAATAAGCAAATAAATAGATACATAGATAAATTACTATTTGAATGATTACTCCAAAATACAGTTGTAGCAATTCTCTGGTTCTCTAAGTAATGTTTAGTTTTATATTTCTGGTAAATTTATAATGATCTATACATGGAAACTAAGCTGCCTTTTTATTTCAACAGCTGTTTGCTGAAGCTGTTCATTCATTCCTGGCCAATAA
>NC_022027.1:27032818-27044714 GCF_000317375.1 Microtus ochrogaster
ATGGAAGGACTTCCCATACCAGACAGCTTCATGCTGAACTCCTTCCTTGAATTCTGTTTCCATAGTGTATTTTAATCCCAATGCTTAATTTTCTCGTTGTCCTTGGTAATCCATGCATGGACACAATGAAGTCTATGTTTCCCTTTGATTATTACTTAGTTATATCCCTCTGCCTGCATTACTTGACTCTTCCTGTCCATTATGTTGACCAGCAAATCCATTAAATACGTATGACTGTATCAAACGTAGTTTACACTTCTCATCCAGCAATTTCAACAGCTACATCAATGGTTTTTTTGTATTGGCTTGGTCTCTTTTGTTTCTGCTTTTATCTTACCTTCATTCATAACAGGTAATTTTCTTGTTATAGTCAACTGTAAATGTCTTGGGGAATGAGAACTGAGATAAACTTGCAGTGTAAAATTTTGTTAATTTTTCTAGTTTACTTGAATGTTTATTGTGTTGTGCTAATAATGCCTGCTATAATTATAGGAAGCACCTGAGAGAAATTCCTGAGCATTCTAGCTATCTATCTTAGAGACTTCCAATTCCTCCAGTTTTCCTTCTCAGAGAGCATCTGTATCTTTCAGTTCACTGATGTGTAAGCCACAGATACATTGCTGGAGTCCAATGAGGGTGCAGTGGGAAGGTAAAGGCAGGGCTCCAGTTTGTGAGCTTCTGACTACAGCTCACTTCCAGTGGACTTAGGTTCCAGGTTACAACCATCTCAAATGCTGTTTCATTTTTCCAGCTGTTGAACTGCCTACAGCATCCCTAATATGTTTCCATGAATCCATGGGTTAAGTAAGCAAAGCTATATGAGCTAGATACAGGAAATTCAATTTCTATCACCAGAAGAATTCCTAGCCAAGTGTCTTCTTCTGAAATATTTGCTCTGAATGAGGGTCTGAGCAAAGCTCAAAATGATTTGCTGCTGCACTGACGGTGGCCATATTTCTCAGATCTTTCTTGAGTATCTAGTAAAGGTTCTGAGTTACAGTCCTTGCACATGTGATGTGCAATAAGACTACAGCTTGATAGGTGTCTCCTTCTCACACTCACATAGATTTAGTGCCAGGCAATTCATGAAAATTACTGTGAAAATGTTCCAACCAGCATATGGCTCCCAGAGCTTCTCTTCCAGGTAAGAGATCTTGGCTGTGTCACTCTGATTTTTCCTGTCTCTTTACAATTTAGGATGACACTTTGCCTGTAATTGTGGTTCATTGTGAATCCAATGAGACACATTTGTTTTCATTTTCTTTAGCTTTAGTTTGCTGTAAGAATAGGAAAGACAGATTGCAAACTCTGCAGATGTCAGCACTGAAATCTGAAGTTTGGCCTCATAACATTAATACATGATTCAAAAAATTATTTGTAACCCAAGCTGCATAAAACTTACTAAAGTAATATACTAATAAAATAAAGGCAACCTTTGAGAATTAATAAGTTAATATAATTCTAAAAATAAAAAAATTCACAAATACATGACTGTGGACAAAATATTTAACTAGGAACCTCAGATATTCTAGTGTACTGATATCTTAATCTTTTATTACATCTCAATCTTAAGAGGCACTCTGTGAAAGCATGTAAAACTGAATTACAATGAATTACAATATGTTAAAAGGTTGGTATATCATCGCTTTTCCTGTGCTGTTTTCAAATAATTAGCCAAAAAAGGAAAATTCAAGAAGTCAAAGTATTTAATTAGTATAATTCTCATTTAATCAGTAAACTTTCCCCATCCCCACCTCCAATCCACAAATACCTTGAGTACACTTTGTGAGAAAACATAAACCATAAAATTATTTTAATGCTTTTATCACAACTTATAACAAAATTATACTAGCACTAATAAGACCACAAAGATATATAACTAAAGTCAATTTAGCATTTATGCTGATAGCAACTCTTGAATTTGTAAGACATTAAAAGATTTTCAAAATCACTCAACAATAAAAATGACATCTTAAAATTTGCATGCAAATGGAAGGGACTAGAAAAAAAATATCCTTTCAGACCCAGAAAGATGAACATAGTATGTACTCACTCACAAGTGGATACTAGCTGTAAAGCAAAGGAGTGAGTACATACATAGATATACCTGGAAAAGGCAAACAAATAAGATCGCCTGACAAAATTGAGAGCATGAGGGTGGGGTGGGGTGAAGGAAAGGTAGAAGTGGAAGAAGAGAGGAGAAGGAGAGGGGGAAGAAGAACTTGGTGGATTGGGACAGTTGAGATGAAGGAAGGACAGAGATGAGAACAAGGAAACAGATATTTTGATTGAGGGAGACATTATGTGACTAGCAAGAGATCTGGCACTAGAGAAATTCCCAGGAATCCACAAGGATGACTCCAGCTAAGACCCTAAGCAGTAGAAGAGAGGGTGCCTGAACTGGCCTGGCCCTGTAGTCAGATGACTATCTTAAATGTCACCATAGACCCTTCATCCAGCAACTGATGAACAGAAGCAGAGACCCACAGCAGAACACTGAGCAGAGCTCCCAACGTCCAGCTGAAGAGAGGGAGGAGTGAATATGAGCAAAGAGGTCAAGACCATGATGGGTTCACCCACTGAAACAGTTTACTTGAGCTAATTGGAGCTCACCAACTCCAGCCAGACAAAGAAGGAGCAAGCATATGTCCAAACTAGTCCCACTGAATGTGGGTAATAGTTGTATGGCTAGGGCAGACTGAAGGACCACTGGCAGTGGAACCAGGACTTATCCCTATTGTGTGTACTATCTTACAGAGAACCTTTTCTCTTTAGATGGATACCTTGCTAAGCCTAGATATATTAGTGAGGGTCTTGGACCTTCCCCAAAGCAATGTACCTTACCCACTCTTAGGAAAGGTGGAGGAAATGGGAGGAGGGGAGGGAGTGGAGCTGGAATTGGTATGTAAAATGAGAAAAAGATAGTTTGTTTTATTTTTAGTAAAGAAAAATAAAATAAAAACTATAAATAAAAAAAATCAAAACCGGAATGAAATTTGTTCACAGTGAATTTGAACCTGAAGGCACATTCATAGACATAAAGCTTTGGGATGATTTTGGGATTCAGATATTAGCATGCATAGGGGTGGGGCTCTAGTTCTGCTTGGAGGGATTTTTCTGTGTCAAGAAAGTAATTTTCATTTCATCATAGCATAATTAACCAAATTTGCTGAGTTTCTTTATCTGTCCTTCACCTCAGACCACTAAGCCTCTGAGAACAGGTATCTCAGTTTTGCTTAACATTGTGCCCAAATAGACTATCACAGTACCTGGCAAGCATAACTTCTTTAGAATGAAAAAATGAATAAATATAATACATAAAACAGAAGCACCTACTTTTGTGCATAGAAATGTAGAAATCTGTAAATGTGGTGTATACATTTGGAATTAAAATCTGAAGACTTCCTTTTCCCAGAAATCATTGTGTATTTCAAACACACACGCGCACACACATATGCACACACACATGCACATGAGCAAAAAAGAGAAGGAGAGAGAGAGAGAGAGAGAGAGAAAGAGAGAGAGAGAGAGAGAGAGATGAGTCTATAGATAGTTCAGTAACAACAGAAAGATGGGAAAGGCACATGGGGAAATTCAAAATTCCTGGTCAATTAATCCAAAAGGAAGTATCGGTTTGTTTGCTTGCTTGCTTGCTTGCTTTTGTTTCTTAATGCAAGATTGATACACCCTCTGAGGTTATCTTCAAAATGCATTAACTAATGCAGTTAATAAAATGTATAGACAAGGAAACTGAAGCAAATTGGAGTTAAGAATCCTACTGAAAATCACAATTACTCTCAAACAGTAAACGTAAGACACAAATTCAGACAGCCTGATTTGAAATCCCACACTCTGCCAAGAATTTAAAGAGACATTTTCCTTGAAAATCATGGCTCATAGCATACATTAGCAACATTTGTCTAACCTTGCATTTTATTGGTGAAGCCTCTAAGGTCTCTATTATGATAAAGATATATAATTCATGGAATAGCTTTAATTGCTTGGGATATAGCTTTACCTAGAGATAGAAATGGGTATGAAGCTGAAATGGGGTTTTGAGCTTTCTGCCTGCTTCTGTAGAGTGACATAACTTAACTACATTAATATAAACATCATTTTAAGTTCCAGAAGATGATGGCTTTGGCACAGCACCTGCAGCTACTCCACAGTAACCCTTTTCACATGAGAAATGGAAATGATGCTTTCATGGACTGTGGGTAAGTAGTATTTGCACTTCCCCAACAATTATAAAATTCTCCTTCTCTCTTTCCCCTTTCTTGCTGTACCTGGCTGACTTTGTCTCCACAATGCGCATTAGAATATGTATTTTCCAGACTTTCACTGGCAAATGCAAATAACTTGTGTAGAATCTGTCTAACTCGGATTTCTGCGGCTTCTGTTTGTTTGTTTATTATGCTCCTTAGCCCCCCTAGGAATGTGGTGGATAAAGATGCTCAGAATGCAAAGGAAGGATGTAAGAGTCCCATCTAGTGGTAGACTGAGAAAAGCCAAAGAACATTGAACTATATAAATGAAGACTCAGACATTTTATTTTTTAGTTATTCATTTCCTAATTGGTAAAATAATTTATTATTGGATCACCAGAAAGAAGAACACACACCTTGTATTGGTTTCTTCTCTATTCTTCTACTGTATCTACAAACCTGAGACTCTTTTAAAAATAGATCTGTAATTCTGGGTTAATTAAACCCTTGATATTCAGTACTGAACTATTCTGTCCTTAAATGTCTCAAAGGACATGATGCAACTCATTAATTAGGCATAATTTGATGATCAGTTGCTATCAAATGGATCCTCCATTGTCATTATCACTTATAACCAAACACTTGGGAACATAACCTGTCAACTCCTAGAGCACATTATTAAAAGGTAATTTCCAAAAATGTAGAATGGCTCATATCTAATCTCATGGTTTCTGACATCAGAATTGTTCAGGACATCAAAGTTAGACTGGATGTAGGACTAGTCAAATGCAGATACCTGAGACACCTGTTGTCCTTTATCTAAAATACTGAAACAGGATCTGAAGACTGTTAAGTTTCACAGTAATATTGTAATTTATTTGAGTTTACGATAAAATAATACATTTGGCACTATGATAATAAGACAATAAAATAACAGCAGACCAACAAAGAAAGCCCTTTTCGGTACAAACTCCCCACTGTTATCAAATCCATTTTCTATTTCATTCTTGTAAATTGCATTGCCATAAATGCCGGGTGAATGTGGAAATGTTAATCATTTGGGAGAATTCTGATAACTCCCTAAGGTGATTTAGCTGGGGAAATGTTATATTATTTGTGATGAATAATGCATTAGAAAAACTTTTATCACAAAAATCATCCAATTAGAAACTATTTCCTCAAAATGATAAAAACACATTTGAATATCACTAGTAGCTTTTTATAATTTTAAAAATTAAAACCTAAAGATGCACATCTAAAAGTTTGTTGTAGTAAAAGCAAATATATCACAGGATAATAATTGGATGCACCTATGGAACAGTGGAAGAATCAGAGTAGAGGAACTATTGTTCTCTACATTATCATTTAAAAGTATAAGTGCTGAAGACAAAAGCTACAGTTCAAAACCTGAGTCAAATTAAAGACAAAGAAGGAATCTGCATGACAGTAGTATTTGGGAGGCTGTAACAGGAGAAGGCATTCTTCATGGCTTGCCTGCTTGCCACAACAAAGCCTGAATCAACAAAACCAACAAAATTATAGAAATCAAAATTCTTCAGTGTCTGCGCTCTTCTTCGTGTTCTCTATAACACTGTAAAGATTTCATAGATGGTTTCCAAGACAATGTATTGGGCAAATAATCTTAGAAGGCGGTTAAGAGAATTGTCAAATCATGTCAGATTATACTGATTTCTAGGGATTATAGCCATGCAACTGTGAGTAGCTACATGCTTAGAGATGGAGATGGCTTATCGAAGAAATTTTGCTCAGAAATTCAAATTATAGTATTTGGACACGAGAGATGATAATGTTAAAACTGATTTTATTATATCAGTCTTAGTCCAGTAATACTAAAGTTTTAGCTATAGTGCAAGACATACAAAACTCCTCAAAATTCATCTGCTGTCACCAAACAGTGATGATGAAAGTTCAGATCTTAGTGTTCACCTCAAGTTGTGACATGATTTTAGTAAACACAGTTCTCAAATATGTATATGAATTATTGCTTTAATGTTGGCCAAGTGTTTGATAAAAGGGGTTATGGAGAGATTTTACAAGTTACAGGCCCTCTGTATAGCTTGGTGAATCAGTTTCCTTGCCTGCCAATAGGAAGGCCGTGATGTTGTCCTAACTAGAAAATTGTTTTCAGAATTAAACAACAAATAAATTTGACATACCTCACTCAGCATATGGTATCAATTCAATATTCATATAGTGCTGTTTTTAATATTTTTTGAGCTACAAATGGGAGTGATTTAAATGTCTTATGTAATTATGACTATATTAAGCTAATATTTACAAGCCCTTGTCAAAATCCCAAAATTAATACAAAGTTGGCCAACTAAACAATAGCATATACTTTTAATCACCTTCTTATGTTTATACGGAAAAGTGATAATATTTCATTTGTGTTGATAAAGCTTGGGTAGGCTACCTTTATTCCTGACAAATCATCTCAGCCTGAACGGGAACTTGCAAGGCTCTCTAATTTTCCTTGCCATAGCTTATTACTGTATTTTGCTTCAGTTGCTTGCCTAATTGGCAGTGGGATGGCTGGGAGGAGACGGTGGCAGCAGCAGGGAGGAAGGCGGCTGGTGGGCTGGCAGCTTGCTTCTGTTTAGCATATGCTGCCTTGTGCCAAAGTCAATTCTGAGACGCCAGGTATGCCTCCTGTTAGCGCTGTGCAGCCTGTGCCTCTTGGAAAACAGAGATGGGATAGAAACTCTGCCATGTACAGTCTTCCTGCTCATTATTTGCATACCCTGCAACCGTCCACACATCATACTCCCTCTAACACCTTCTCGTGCATTTTAGTGAAAATTATTGTTGTCCTACTAAGACTTCCCCCCCTCTTCAGCTGCCCAGACTGAAGTCGTTACTCATCTAACTCTTTCATCCCAGCTACTGTTTTTGGTGTTATTTGCTTTGCCTTGGGATTCTACAGTGCTCTTTTCTCCCTCATTGCCTGCCCTCATCCACAATCTTCAAATTAATATTTCCATGGGTACTAGCCAGGAAAACAAGCTGGGTAGAGTGAGCAACACAGTTTTGAGACTGTGGTAAACAACCTCTACATCTTCAGGGGACTTTAAGTTTTAATCAAGGGTTGTTCATGTATGAATATGAGTCCCTCTACATTTTAACAAATCTTATTTTCCCTCTAATAAAAAATTAGCATATGTAAGCATATAAATGAACATATATGTATCTGTATCTATCAGTGCATTAGTTACTAATGTTCAGCACCCTCCAAAATGTATATTCCTTTATAGAATTTGTAGGTATTAAGATACAGGAAATAGAACTTTGTCTTGCCTTCGTTACTTCATGTATTCTCTTAATATTCCCCTACTGGAGATAGCATGGGTTTGTATCATTTACAGTGGAACAAGTCAAGAGAATAGAGAAATTAAATGAATTTTTCTTGCTAGCAATAGAGCCAAACAGACACAGTCTCTCTCCACTAGTGGTGTATACAGGCCACTTAACTCTGCACACTCCTTTCCCATTTGCTTCTTTATTATCATATTTGTGTTAGTCACTTCATACTACAGAACTGGTAACATAAAGTTCCCTTTCATTTCATTTCCTTTCAACTTACTGCATCACCGATTTCTGTTCTTATATAAAAGTCATATTGGATATATTATCTTATGTGATAAAATTATCACCTAAGATGCCTTTTTATATGTATATTCAAATCTTCATACATTTAAACATGGGCTGCACAGTAGCATTTTAAATACTCATCCTTTCAACAATTTTCTGGTATTTTATTTCCTTTAGTGTTTTGTAATATGATATGGTCTCTACTGTACTTTAAATAACCTAGGTCTTTGTTGTTATTACTCAGAAAACAAATAGATCAGGTGTACTAAATGATTCCAGACATTACGATTATACCACTTACCAATTTTAAGAATTTATAATTATATTATTCTACTTCATAGTATATTGTCTTCTGTCAATGATCATTTTCTTATATTTCTTAAAAAAGTGAAGGACATATTTTTCTCTAACTGAGCACAAATAAATTTATTGTTTTAACAATTATTTGTGGAAATCTATTATGGACCAGACATTCTTAGGATTACAAAAAAAGAAAGAGAACTGACATTCTAGTTGGAAAGTCAGAAATGAAAGAAAGCATTTCTTCTTTAGAATATCAAAAATGATACATATATTAAAAAATGAATAGAGCAGGACTGAGTAAGCAAATTTCAGGAGAGAGAGAAGAGTTTAAAATTCAACCGGGCCATTAGCTTCATCTTCTTGAGAATATAATAACTGAGAAACACTCTCAGGATGAGAAGGTGTCAGCTATACAGATGTTACAAGAGAAATTCTGGGAGAAGAAACAGACAAATCAGGTTGCTTCATACTTAGCATGCTATAGATATGAGGAGAATGATAAAGGACAGGATGAGTAAAGAATGAAGTCATGGTAAAAGGAGGTTCATGTTGTGTGTAACGAGTATTGTATTTGATTTATATGTTGAAATCATAACCCTGACTGCTATACTGACCACAGACTTGAAGCAAAATCAACACAAGATAACAAAAGGTCCTGGTCAGATGTTTATGTTTCCTCAAAAATTTACCCAGTGAAGTGCTGACTGCTTTATTTGTGGCTTTATTTGGAGATGAAGCCTTTAGTCATAAGATAGTCATGAAGGTTCTGTTTAAATAAAACTTCTGACTTTACAATGACAGGTGTCAGAGTGTTTACACTTTTCCTGTATACCCCCCACATACACATCAGGAGAGACTTTGTGGAGAAACAGCAAGAAAATGACCATGTGCATACCAGAAAGAACCCTCCTGAGAAATGCACCAAACTAGAAGAAAATGTCTGTGGTAACAACATAAATTCTGTGGTACTTTGCAAAAATAGTCCAGATAGACTAAGGAATGCAGTTATGTAAATGACTTGATAATGCTTCACTGAAGACACAATGTGATAGATTTTTAGGAAGCAAAATTGAAAGATTGGTTCTGTGCATATATTGTTTGTCTTTGGATATTCAAATAGGATATAAGGAAAATAATTAGATATATGTGTCTGAACTTGAGATCAAACCTAGGCATACATTGTCATATGCAAATACAGCTCATGATTAAAACTGAGTCTGCCATGGTAGAAGAGTATCAATACAAAAGTTGATTAAATATGGAACAATGAAACATTCTGATGTTGCAGTGGTCAGAGAAGTAGAGGCCAGTAAAGGAATTAAAAGCATTAATGATGAAGTGTAATTCAATGAAATATTATTCTGAAAACCAAATAAAGAAGTTAACCTTGGACAATGTCTTGACATTTAAGAAGAGGAATATACTCTTTCAAAGAGCACTGATAGTTGATTTGTGAATCGATTATTAGATTTAACCATATCTAATATTTGGGCAAGAGTACTATGGTAGAATAAGAAAGACACAATGCTGATTTGATGGGCTTAACAGAACATGTAGAAACAAAATCTGGGGAAAGTGAGAAATAGTCTTCAAATACATCTGCTTGATAGTGGAATATGTTAGTTATAGTTAGGGTATTTGGTTTGAAGATCAGATGATTAATGCTGCTTTTTTTTCTATTAGTTATACTAAATATGGAATGCACTGATGATATCAGAGACGATGAAGGATTAGTGCAATGATATTCTTAAGCAGGTGAGAAGGGATGAATTCTAGTGCTTAGAATGGAGGGTTGGCCATACAGGAACATTGGAAAGCAGACACTTTTTGCCTAGTAACTCAGAGAGATGAGGCTATGAGATCCAAGGGAGGTCATCATTTAGCTATTTCAATGTTCCCATTCAAGCTGAAAGCCAGGACATGCCCAAGCTCAGTGATACGTAGGAGATATAAGACTAGAACATAAGGATGTGTGATAGGCACTTCCTCTAAAACAGGCTCCAATTTTCTTTCCTTCTGAGGAACCCTCTTCTTCCACAATCAAGGTGATGAAAAATACACACTGACTCATGATTTGATGTGACTCAGCCTTCACTTAGGAGAACTGTATGAGTTCGGAGCATGGGAGCCATATCTAACAAATGAGATTCAATGATGGCATTAGATGATGGCCTGTATTTCTAAAATGCTGCTTCTTACGGATGTTAAAAAGGCCACAGCTAGTAAGAATGAAGAAAACAGAGGCTGACAATAACTTGAGTGGAATTAAATCCCCCCAACCTTGAATTGAATTTCACTACTTGCATAGAACTGGATTTTCCTACTTGAATTGACTTGAAACACACTGCCTAACGAAAAATGAACTCACAACTTCTATATTGCACCTGAATAAAAGACTGCCAAGGATTGGGACATTCTCTTCAAATCAAACAAAAAAGAGAGCCACACCCTAATGATCAGATGCCAAGAAGTTGAATTCCAGCCCAGAACTATTGTCACCAGACCTTCAAGATTTTCTACTCCTCAAAGTTTGTGTCCCACAGAGACCGCAGTTGCTCTATCTAAAATGGACTTGTTTCCCGTTACATGTGTCTTAATATGAAGAAGAAAGATACATTAGAAACTAGATAATACCTCTAAAACCTTTATCATAAAGGAGTGTTGAATTTTGTTAAATGCTTTTTCAGCATTTAATGAAATGATAATATGTTTTTTTTTTCTTTCAGTTTATTTATATGATGGATTACATTGAAAGATTTTGTATGTTGAACCAGCCCTGCATCTCTGGGATGAAGCCTACTTGATCATAATGGATGATTTTTTGATGTGTTCTTGGATTTGGTTTGCCAGTATTTTATTGAGAATTTTTGCATCGATGTTCATGAGTGAGATTGGTCTGGAATTCTCTTTCTTGGTTGAGTCTTTGTGTGGTTTTGGTATCAGAGTAACTGTCGCTTCATAAAAAGAGTTTGGCAATGATTCTTCTGTATCTCTTATGTGATAAGGAGTATAGGTATTAGCTCTTCTTTGAAGGTCTGGTAGAATTCTGTACTAAAACCATCTGGTCCTGGGCTTTTTTTGGTTGGAAGGTTTTTGACAACAGCTTCTATTTCCTTGCGACTTATAGGTCTATTTAAATTGTTCACCTGGTCTTGATTTAATTTTGGTATATGGTATTTATAAAAAAATGTCCATTTATTTAATTTTCCAATTTTGTGGAGTACAGGCTTTTGTACTAAGACCTAATTATTCTCTGAATTTCCTTAAGGTCAGGACCCTGGGCAGTGGAGGAGAAGGTGCCTGAACTGGCCTTGCCCAGGAGTCAGACTGATGACTACCTTGAATATCACCATAGAACCTTCATCCAGTGACAGATGGAGATAGAGAAAGAGACCCACATGGGAGCACTGGACTGAGATCCCTAGGTCCAGTTGTAGAGCAGAAGGAGAGAGAATATGACCAAGGAAGTCAGGACCACGAGGGGTTGGTCCATCCACTGAGACAGTGTGCCTGAACTAATGGGAGCTCACCAAACCCAGCTGGACTGAGACTGAACGAGTGTGGGATAAAACTGGACCCTCTGAATGTGGCTCACAATTGAGGCAGACTGAGAAGCCAATGATAATGGCACTAGAATTTGTCTTGACTAGCTTTTTGGGATCCTATTCTATTTGAATGCACACACCTTCCTAAGCCTGGATGAAGGGGGGGAGGGCCTTGGACTTCCCACAGGGCAGGATACCCTGCCCTATCTTAGGACTGGAGGGGGATGAGAGAGG
>NC_022027.1:27044814-27072065 GCF_000317375.1 Microtus ochrogaster
GAGCAGTTCCTTTCCCACCAATGCGCACTTGTGCCTGCAGCTTGGCCAGTTTTTCCTGGTTCATGATCGTTTCTTTCATCTTGTCGGAGTGGAAATGGGGCCGCGCGGGGGACTAGGGTTCGCGCTCAGGGGGTCTCGGGCGGACCAGCTGAGATAAGGCGCACACACGCGGAGACACAAGATGGCAGCTAGAGCTAGAATTTGTCTTGACTAGCTTTTTGGGATCCTATTCTATTTGAATGCACACACCTTCCTAAGCCTGGATGGAGGGGGGGAGGGCCTTGGACTTCCCACAGGGCAGGATACCCTGCCCTATCTTAGGACTGGAGGGGGATGAAAGAGGGGGAGGGAGGGAGGGGAACAGAAGTGGGAGGAGGGAAGGAAGTAGAAATTTTGATGCCTATTATTTATAAAGTAATAAAAAAATTATCAGAGGAAAAAAAGAAACCAGATAATAATCACTGCAGAATATCATATGCCAGAATCATGATGACTGTTCCATGTATATGAGAGTGTATATTACAGTTCCACTAAACTCATCTATAAGAGTGAGATAATTACTGGACCACTTTTATGATGAGATTAAACTAAGGCACAGAGGAGTTAAGAAACCTGGAAGAAGTCATTCAGCGGTAACTACAGAGCCAGATCTAAACAAGATATACTGTATCTCAAGTGTAAGTATTCCTCATGTCTTTGTTGCCTTCATAGCAACTGTGAATTCGGGCTTTCGTAGAACCTACTGAATACAACATAATATGTAATAACTCCAAAATAATATGACCCATATACTCAGTAAGGCAAGTTCTAAGACCTTCTGGTTGTAAATTTGGGTTAGGTGGTTTATTGGAGAGGGCTTTTCAAGAAGCTCATTTATTGGCCAAAGGCCTTGAACAACCTGTCATTGAACTTCATTTACACAAAAAAGCAGCACTGTTCACTTGAGGTACTCTCTGTGGATTCTGTGCCATAAGAGTCATTTCAATCCATTATGGGGCTAGCTAGAAATCTGGTACTAGAGAAATTCCCAGGAATCCGCAAGGATGACTCCACCTAAGACCCTAAGCAATAGAGGAGAGGGTGCCTGAACTAGACTTACCCTGTAGTTAGACTGATGAACATCTTAAATATCACCACAGAATTTTCATCCAGAAACTCATGGAAATAGAGGGAGAGACCCACATCGGAGCACTGAGCTGAGCTCCCAAAGTACAGTTGAAAAGTGGAAGGAGTGAGAATATGAGCAAAGAGGTCAAGACCATGATGGATACACCCACTAAAATAGTCTACTTGAGCTAATGGGAGCTCACCAACTACAGCCAGACAAAAAAGAAATTAGTCCCTCTGAATGTGGTTGACAGTTTGTATGGCTGGGCCAGACTGAGGTGCCACTAGCAGTAGCACCAGGATTCATCCATATTGCTTGCACTGGCATTTTAAGAACCTATTCTCTTTGGATACATAACTTGCTCAGCCTAGATATAGTAGGGAGGGCCTGGACCTTCCCTAAAGCAATGTGTCTTAACCTCTCTGAGGAGTGGATGGGAGGGGTGGGGTAGGTGGGTTAATTGGAGGGAATGGGAGCGGGGAGGGAGTGGGAACATGGATTGATGTGTATAATGAAAAAAGATAGTTTGTTTTCTTTTTAAAAAATAAAAGTAATTTCAATCAACCAAATATATAGGATTAAAAAGAAACATAATCTCTCTACATGCCTTTTGGAATTTGGTTTCATAATTTCTCAAAATTTATAACACCCTGAAAATTCTTTGAAGCTAGTGTTGTGAAATGGCTCAGTGAGTAAAAGCAAAGCCTCATTATCTGAATTGGGATCCCCCAAATACATGCATGGGCCAGAGACAATGGCACAGCATCTTAATCCAGCATTTCTTGGGTAAGGCCAAGAGACCTGTCTCAGTCAAGATGGGCAGATAAGGATAGTCTTGTATACACACATACATGCTGTGTAACAATCCTTTCCTACACTATGAATATGCATTACTCTTATTGTTTAATAATATTCTGACTAACCAATAGCTGAAGAGGATAATGTAAGGTGGGAAAGATCAACTAAGAATGATAGGATGAGGAAAGGCAGAGCCTGGAGAGCTGCCAGCAGATGCAGAGAGAGTAGAACATGAGCATGCCATGCCAATAAAGGTACCACCACATAGCAGAGGGTATAAGAACTATAGCTTCACTTATGTAAGAGCTAGTTAGTAAGAGCCTGAGCTATTAGCTGAGCATTTACAATTAATATAAGTCTCTGTTGGGTAATTTGGAAGCTGCTCCCAGGACAGGAAAAATCTGCCTACACATGAACTAAGTATACAAACACAAATAAGCATACATCCAGACTCACATTTATTAGACACATACACACACATAATACAAAGCACACCCTAACATATATTCACATATATAAGTACAAATCCCACAACACTAACAAAATACATACACATACAAATAAGTATACATGCACATGCACATAGACTCATATTTATCACACACACACACACACACACACACACACACACACACACACACACCACTCAAATGCTGTACCACAAAGCAAAGTTTACTTTTGAGGACTTTGAAAGCATAGCATCTAAAGGAAGTGGTTTAAAGTTTTCTCCATTGTGTAAATGTACCACATTTTCCTTATTCATTCTTTAGTCTAGGGGCATTTAGGTTGTTTCTAGGTTCTGGCTATGACAAACAATGCTGCTATGAACATAGTTGAGCACATGTCCTTGTAACATGGTATTATTGGGTCTTAAGGTAGGTTGTTTCCTAATTTTCTGAGAAATTGCCACACTGACATCCAAATGGTTGTACCAGCTTGCATTCCCAACAGCAATGCAGAAGTGTTCCCTAAAGAACTTGGACAAAAATGAGGACCTAAGAGAGACATACATAGATCTAATATACATGTGAAGTAGAAAAAGACAAGATATCCTGAGTAAATTGGGAACATGGGGACTTTGGGGGAGGGTTTAAGGGGAGTGCAGAGGCAGGGAGGAGAGCAGAAAAAAATGTAGAGCTCAATAAAAATCAGTAATAAAAAAGTTTTCTCAAGTGCCTCGTTATGAAGGCAACTACTTATTTGATTTTGTCCAGGGTTTTGGAACAGTCAGTGCTGACAAATAGCTACTCAGTATTTGTTGGTGTTAAATGAATTGGGCATAAACCCTGAGAGGAATTCAGTGGTGTTATTGGAAGATTCCAAAGACAGTCCCTTTGAATGGTATCTATGCAAGACATCAGGATCACTACACATTAGCCAATATAAATGCAAAATGAATAGACAACATATCAAAAAGGAAAATTGGTGTTATCACAAATATACATTCTAATATCAATTCTCTGTCTACATCTTACTGGCTTTGCGTTCTTATTAACAGAAATAATGGTTTTAGAAGTTGGTATCTCCCCCTCAGGGCATATAAACTTAATTTTCACAGTTTCTGATTTGCTCTTTTCTTTTTTTTTTTTTTTTGGAGGGATTTTTGTTTGTTTGTTTGTTTTTATTTTGTTTTCTTGAGACAGAATTTTTCTGTAACTTTGGACCATGTCCTGGAACTCATTTTTGTAGACCAGGCTGGCCTTTAACTCATAGAGATACACCTGTATCTGCCTCCCAACTCCCGAGTGCTGGGAGTAAAAGCACATGTCACCACCGTTGGGCTTTGCTTTGTTTCTTTAAGAAGGTAAATTATTCAAAGCTTTGTATCAGAGGAAAGGTATATGATTTAATGATCTATGGAAAAAAATTCTAACCTAAACAGCAACTAAGTCACAATACCTTTGATCTACAGTCTATTTTACATGCAAAATATACTACGGTGGCACAAAACTTTTGGAAGTAATCAACCAATGTTTGATTTTACATAAGGTTCACTCCAAGAGATGGAACTGCTTGGATAAGCAAGAATCAGAGACCAGATGTCTAGTCCTAGAGGTCCAGGGTAAAACCAAATTTACTGATTTTTCAAGTAGCAATAAAAGTGACTCCAAATGATCTCTTACGACACTCATAACTCAGTGTCTGATTCAGTCACCATCAGAAATGTTTCCTCATGTAGCAAATGGGAACAAACACAGAGAACCACAGTCAGATATTAAACACACACACACACACACACACACACACACACACACACACACAAAGAAATCTTAGAAACCACAGAACTAAATGATATGCCCCTCACCAAATCCCTCCCCTCAGAGCTAAGGTAACAGCGTGGAAGAGGAGGCAGGAAGAGTGTAAAAGTAAGAATTAGAGGGGTGGCAGACACCAAGAGAAGAAGGCCCTCTAGATTAACTGAGCAAAGGTCACATGAACTCAGAGACTGGAGCAGCAAGCTCAGGACCTACACAGGTCTGCAATCAGGTCCTCTGCATATACAGTACAGCTTTCAGTTCAGTAATCTCACGGGAGTGTGGAATCAAGTGGGTCTCTCAGTTAGTGCCGTTTCATGGGTCTCTTTTCCTTCTACTGGTTTGCCTTGTTCAACCTTGATGTGATAGTTTTTGTTTTATAGTGTCATATTTTATTTTGTTAAAAGAAAACTAAAAAAGAAGAAAAAGAAATTCTGTAAGCCTTCTTGAATTTAAAGTACAATATTTAGAGAGGGCAGAAACTCTAGAAATCCAGCTTTTACATTAACTGCTGTGTATCACTTAGATGAGCTACACTCATACAAATCAGCAGCAGTGAAGAGAGGATGGAGTATGAAGTAAAATGTGTTAAAATTCAGTGCAGCATTTTCTGTCCTTCACCTGCCCCTAAACAATACATACACCATGCGGAGTTATACTAACTATAATGAATATCTTATAGAATTTTTGACAAGAATGTTTTCACCGTTTAACAGCATCCATTTGAAAGAAAATTGCTCTTAGTCCTTAAGTCTATATTTTAAATCATATAATATTGCTCTCTCTCTCTCTCTCTCTCTCTCTCTCTCTCTCTCTCTCTCTCCTCTCCTCTCCTCTCCTTCTCTCTCTCTTTCTCATGTGTGTGTGCTGGTACATATGTTTATGTAGGTGTGCATAGAGATATGTACATATGTGTGGAGGCCAGAATGCAACATTAGAAAACATTCCATAAAGACTGTTTTCATTTCATTTAATTTTTCTAATATTTATTTAGTATGAATGTGTGTGTGCATACATCATGGTGGGCATTTATGGGTCAGAGGACAGCTTGCAGGAGATGGTCCTCTTCTACCATGTGTTTAGGTGAAGTTAGTTGGGAAAGCCTGGAAAGAGTCTAGTTATCAACCTGGCCTTCTTGTGTTTTGAGACAGGATCTCTCACTAGCCGAGTGATTGCTAATTAAGGTTTTCTGGCTATGAGCAAGCACCAGTGAATCCTGCTGTTTCCACTACTCCAGAACTAGGATTAACAAACATGCCATTTTCCTTTTTTCTATTATTTTGCTTTCCCCCACAGGTCCTTATGCTTATGTAGCAACCACTTTGGTGGTCGCCAGCTCCTAAGTGTTACATTTCAATTTTATATTCACATTCATCACAAATCATTTAAAACATTTGTATGTGTTTTAGAGTTAAATTTGGCAGTCTTAACTCTCACACGTTTTGCTGATTTGGAGAAAAGTATATATTGATGTTTTTATCACAACTCTTAATAATTGGGTATTTTGTACTGGTTTCTTTTGAAATCTGCATGTCTATGTTTTATGCCCTGAAAACCTTGTAGACCTTAGTAAAGTTATTTTCTTTATATTCTCTATTGAACAAATAGTATTTTTTATTTTATACAACTTATATATTTACGTAACCCCTATTGTGTGTCTCTTCTATTCTTCAAGTTCTCTTTTTTATTACTATAGTGCTATTTTCCATAAAATCTCTATTATCTGTTCTTTGGAAGTCATTCAGCTTTGCTATAGAAGTCATTAACATGAATATTTCTGATATTTCTGTCAACGTTATGTTTTGATTTTCATCAGTAATTTTTCAATGCTGTAAAGATGTATCTGAGAAAATATCTGCATCTCAATTCTGAGAAATGACTGATATCCAAATTCAGTGTTGCTTTGTCTGGTCTTGAAGATGATTGGTGCTAAAGCTTTGAGAGCTTGATCAAGTTCATCATTGGATCCACTTGGTACCTGATGCTTTTCTGTTCAAAGTGGCTACTCACTGAACTTCTTTAAATCTTTTGAGATTTTCTAAGTTAATTTGTATTTTTCTAGAAATCTATCCCATAAAGATGACTTAAGTTGATGATGTAGACTTGTCATATAATTTTCTTGTGGTCTGCTTACATTCCGTAAAGTTGATGGCAAAGTCTACACCAATTTTAGGTTTCTGATTTTTTTCCCTTTTGTTTGGTGGTTTGCTAATTGTGCTGATATTTAGAAGAAATGAGCTTTTGGTTCTGATTACTTAAGCTATTGCTTTCATATTTTCTAATTTTATTTCTTTTCAATTCTTATTTTTTGACTCTATACTCATTTGATTTATCTGTTTTCTTATCTAAAACAATAATTTAGATTATTTATTTGAGTCTTTTTCTTTGTTAAAATAGATACCAATTACTGTGAATTCTCATCTGAGCATTGCTTCTAATGAATTCTATAATTATGATTAAACCTAACCACACTATGCTTGCATGTTCTTTCCTCCATGCATAATCTGATTTCCTAAGTGACTTACTGTTTGGATAGCTGGTTCTTTATGTGTTTATTTCATTAACACATATTTCCAGTTTTATTGTTTCTAATTATTGATGTCATTGCTATATTTGAAGAAGGACCTGGGAATCATTTTAATTACTTTAATTAGGGTGAGAAGTGGTTTTTGTAGCCCCAAACTTCATCTATCCTGGGTAATATTCCATGTGCACATGACAAAAACTCATAACTGTTTCTGTTGAGTAGAGATTTCTTTGATTTTTCTCTCTTTCCAGTGTGCATTTTACTATTTCGCATTTTTCACTATTATATATAATTTCCTATATCTCTGCCCATTTCTTTGCTCATGTTGATTCTATTTCTGAAGTTTTCTCTTAACTATTTTTAACATACCTTCACTTTTTAAATTCCCACTTTATAGTTTTGTACAGGATTATCTTGTGTGGCTTTCCTTCACTTGTTGGTATTTACAATACTACTGATGCTTAGATAGCATATACCATTGCTCTAATTGTGTTTAAAGGAGTAGTGAGTTTAATACTGAGAATCTGTCCATTAATGTGAATCATGTGATTACATCCATTTATTTGGTACATGTTTATCATTATCATGTAGAACATATGTTTCAAGTCCTATAGAAGTCACAATGTGCACCTACTTTTCAGATGATGAATGAGACATGCCAAAAACCAAATAAGTACAAGTGCAATGAAATCTGATTGGTGCCATTATAGATAACCATCTATAAGGCGCAGAATTTTCTGTGTCTTTGCCCATTTCTTTGCTCATGTTGTTTCACTTCTGAAATGTCCTCTTAACTATTTAACAATGTGCACCTACTTTCCGGATTATGAGTGAGACATGCCCAAAACCAAGTAAGTGTAAGTGCAATGAAATATGATTTGTTAATGGATATATATATAACATTACAAAGCATTAACAAAGCAGCAGAAGAGGAAGCTGGGAGTAGTCTGGTAGTAGTGCACTATGGAGTGACATAGCAGGACAGTCAGTACATTACTAATTTACTTTCTCACACACTATGCACAAAGGCATTGAACAAAGTATGTGTTTGGAAAATAGCTAACTAATAAACCACTTCATGTAAGCCATGTCAATGCTTTTTAGTCAGCTGGCCTGGGTCTGAGAAAGCATGGGATAAAACCGGACTCGCTGAACATAGCAGGCAATGAGGACTGCTGAAAGTCAAGAACAATGGCACTGGGTTTTGATCCTACTGCACGTACTGGCTTTGGGGGAGCCTAGGCAGTTTGGATGTTCACCTTACTAGATCTGGAAGGAGGTGGGAGGTCCTTGGACTTCCCACAGGGCAGGGAACCCTGACTGCTCTTTGGGTTGATGAGGGAGAGGGAGTTGATTGGGAAAGGGGGAGGGAAACGGGAGGCGGGGAGGAGGCAGAAATCTTTAATAAATAAATAAATAATAAAAAAAGAGAATTAATAATATTATGTAATGTTACCACAAAGAAAACATTGACATTAAATAATCATGTGCTGACAATTTTAGGCCACAGTTTATTTTGTAGATAAATCTTTTTCTAAATTTCATCTTCAGAAAATTTTATACAGATACATTTACATTTTAAAATTGTTCAGCTATCTCTTTTCTCCATTTTCTTTCACTTTCCGTTTTCTTTGTTTAAAAGTTTATTGGCTGTTTGCATACAATATACATTGATTATATTGTTTCCTCTATCCCAAAACTTCTTAGATATTCCTCACCTCAGCAGCCACTCAACTTCATGTTCCCTTCCAACCTTTCTCTCAACTCCATTTCTATGTTAAAAAAGGAAAATAAGAAACAAAAATTTAAATTGATTTTTATAAAAAGGAAAGAAAGAAAGGAAACAAGGAGGGAGGAAGGAGGAGGGGAGGAAGAAAGAAAGGAAGGAAGGAAGAAAAAAAAGAAAGAAAGATGGAAAGAAGATGAAAGACAAAAGACAACCAACCACATTTCAGGGAATGGTCCATGCAGTAGTTGCCTAACACAAAATGGTCTTCCAACCTTTTCTTAGGGCATATTGTGTCTGTTTAGCTCTTTCTAGAACTGGCCCATAAAAATTGATAAGAGGCTAATATATATTATTGTTATTACGTGTGTGTGTTTATATATAAAATCTATAATGGCTAAGACTTGATTTCAGTGGAAGATTATGTGTTTAGCTCTTTCTGTATACCTGTTTATGTAATTTTGAAATTGTATTTTTCTTTCTAATTTTCTGATCATTCTTTTTAGATTTTAAGTCTCAATATCTTACCCTTTGAAATTCATAAGACTTCTGTCCTCTGGTCCCACATTCACCTAACTAATTTATCTGGTATGTAAGTTCTAAATTCATAAATTTTATTACCTGTCAACCAATAATTTCCATGTTTAATATTATGCTCTGTTATGCTTTTATGTTCTATGAACTATTCCTGTTCACTCACTGTACTGAAATGTGATATTAAATGTAACTTCAAAATCTAAATCTGCATTTCCTAAAGTATGCTAATTTTTCTAACTTTTCTACTCTATTCATTTTGCTTTTGTAGTTCAAAAAATGATGATATTATTCACATATATAAATAAAGTTACTTTAAATATTATTTTTAAATTTTTATATAGTTTTGATAAATGTATACCCAAACTCCTGGATCTTTTCCCTACCTTTCATTTTCTTCTTTATTGCCTACATCTTCTTCATTAATTCTTTATTTAGTTCCACTGGACTACATAAAAGTGTCTCTCTAACCTTATTCAATGCCTCTGGCTTTTTCTTTTTTTATATTCTTTTAAATGTTTTATTAATTGTTGAACCTCTGGCTTTTTCTTATATTTCAGCTTTTACAAAGGTGCCAAATTTTTCTAAAATATAAATAGGATCATATTAATCATAAAAAGAATAACTTTCAAAATTATACATTTTAGTAAACCTGCAACACAGCCTAATATCTGTAACTAACAATGCTGTGTGATAGGAACAAAATATGTCAAAAGTATGGAACTTAATATATAAGTTCCCCCAACAAACTAATAATGGAAATGAATAAGAGAAAGTTGGAAAGTAATGAATGACAGTGACAGTTTCATGTATATACTCATTGGATTATATATTTTAAATATGCATAACATTATATGTGTCAATAATACCCAACAAAGTATTTATTAAAACAAAACATATAGGATATATTAAATAGCCAGCCTTTTTCTTAGACCTTTAACAACGCCATGGCATCAGAATACTGAACAGGATTGCCTATTATGCAGCTGAAAGTTCATTCTATTAAGATGAACTGAAACGCTTTCTCATTATGGCCTTACACTAGATCTTTATCTGTAACTTCATAGTCCATCACCAAAATAATTGTCACCAAACACACCATGCCCTCAACATTACTAAACATTTCCTTCTCTTCGGCTATGATTTCACCCATTCTTTCTGCTCACAATATTGTTAAGCCATGTCTCAAGTATTAAATCACCATTTTAGTCATTAATTTTGACTTTTGGTTTCTATAGCAGGGTGAATGTGCCTCTGAAATAAAGTGGTCATCCCACACTGCCATTATTCTCTAGTTACTCTGCTTTCATTCACTAACCAAACCACCTGCATGTCGGAACTATATATTGCGTGTTTTGCATTCCCAGTTCCTGGTACAGTACTTAACATAAGTTCTCAACAACACTTTCATAACTGAAGGAGAGTACCACACACACAAAGAAACAAAGATAATATATTTTTATAGAATGTGTTCAATCTTTACTATGTAAGAGACTATATTGTCAAAATCTCCTTCATTGTTTTAAGAACTTGAATTTTGAGTGGGCCTGGTTATGTGAGTCATAAATCTCAGCCATAAAGAGACCAGAGGCAGTCTCAGACATGTCACAAAAGATCAGAAGTGGTGGTCTCAAATACACTTAAATGAATGACTTTTTCTCTCAGCTGAAATGCATAGGTTACATTTCTTCATTGCGAAACAACACGAAAGTAAATACACAAAGTCTAAGATCATAATATTCCCCTCTTACATCTGAAAACTTCCCCATTTTTAATTAAGAAAATCAAATGTCCCTATGGAAGTAAACAAAGTCTAGATCAATGTTTTCCATGTTCTCTAACTGGAAGAATTAACATCACTCTTTTTCATTAAGAAAGAAAGAAAGAAAGAAAGAAAGAAAGAAAGAAAGAAAGAAAGAAAGAAAGAAAGAAAGGAAGGAAAATGTTAACAAGGAAAACCTTTAGAGATAATATTCCCCAACCCTGAATTAAGATCTCAAAAACACCTTCATCTAGAAGGATAGAGAAGAACATTAAAAAGCAGTGTGATTAAACAGAAAAATAAAAATAAAATAAAAAACTAAATGTGTCTCCAAGTTATTTGGGTAATTTAAGTCTTTGATAACAGTATGGTACTGATTACAGTTTATAGTTCAGAACCTCTGCTTTCTCATCTATAAAGTAGAATCAACATCTCCTGAACTGCATATCACAAGGCATTGATGTGGCAAGCATCAAAAGAGAGAAAGTTTGGGAAGTACACTTGGAAACAAAATGTGCTGTACTGCAGGCATTCACTCACCAAACACAGTTCTTGCAGGCACAGATTCTCTGTTAAGCCAGAATGACACTTGGGAGAGAATGACAGTCATGATGCAAGGCAGATAGGTCTGAATCACAAAATACCCAATTTTTCTTTTCAAGTGGAAATGAGCTGTCATTACAGTATATTCACCTGGAAGGAGAATTTAAGAAGCTTAAGGAACTGTAATTGTCAATAGTCATAACAATTTGGAAATGGAAGGGATTAGAAGAATAACAGTTCCTGATTAAAAAAAAAAGGAAGAAATGGTCACATAGGTTTCATGAAAACTATAAAAAATAGAAATGTCTCATTAGAAAAAGAGTATTTTAGAAAGAATTACACAGTATCAACCACCTTGCACTGCTATGCTCCATGACATGGTGTTCATTGTTCTCTTTGGATCATGCCCACTCCTCAGAAAGATTCTAATACTCTGCTAGTAGTTTATCTTATTGCCTTGTGTCCCACTTGTCCACTGGTACAACCTACGTGCTGGCTACAGGAATTGATTGCCCATCCCTCCAGGACCTTAAAAACACTAGTAACTGGTGTTACCACTGCCACTGCTCTTTTGGACCAGATTTTTCTCTTTAACTTCATCACCAATTCTGATTTTCTCTCGCCATATGCCTGCTGTAATTTTCTCCCGTCAGTTTTTATCTAATTCTCATACTTACCTTCTTTTTTTTCTCCTACAGTCTTAATTATTTTCAGATGGAAGATAATTATTCTACACAGCTGCCTTTTTCTTTACTGAGGGTGGCCTAAAAGAGGCACTTTCCATGCAGACCAGGGGCAATTACCCAGAAATCAAGGTTTGAACAATCATAATTTATCCACAATAGGAAAAAAAGAATAAGAAAACTAGGGAAATAGGTATCACTACTTTGAAGGAAAATGATAAAGTTGTCTGATCTGAGAAGATGATATTTTTAAGTGTGCAGTAGTTAAGTTTGTTTTAAAACACGGTTTCTGAAACACATGCACATCCGAATCTCCTCGGAATCTCGTCGCAGTACCTGCTTTAGAAAACAATTGTCTCTAATTACGAATGTCTCAAAAAGCTTCCAAATAATTTGTGCTGTTAGTCCACAGAGCTCAAAGGTAAAATGTTTTCAATTTTCTGACATTTTTTTATCGTTTTAACCTACTAATCTTGGGGGGGGACATTAGATTTTATTAGAAAATGTTACCAACCTGTGCTGGATTTAATTGTCTCCTTCCCAATTGACTGACCCAGCAAATCATACTGATTTAACCTAGACCCATCAGGAGCAACCTGAACAGAGTCAGAAGCATTATAAGTCCAAATATAAGTGACTTCTGAGGTTGTGTATGCATCTGTCAGAAACGAAAAACAAATGTTATAGACATTTGAATAAGAAACACTAACAGAATGATTGGTCTACCATTGCAGACTTAATAGAATCAATATTTATCCAAAAATAAACATTTAGAGATCACAGATTGAGAGGAAAATGTGTACTTTGAATTTACAAGGTTAAAATTATAGGGATAAAGAGGGTCAGAAAAAACAATAATGAACAAGGACCCGTTTTAGTTGGTACCACTTTGAGAGGTGGTGAGTAAATTTCTCTTTAGAGGCAGAAACAAAATCATTGATTTTCAAGATGATCATAACATTTCCTCAGTGCTGAAGTAGCTGAGGAAGACATTGTGAAAATAAGCAATGAAGGTATTATGTAGTTTATTTTAAAACGGTGACCACCCATAAGATAAAAATTATAATCCAAAGTGCTTTGTTTTCTGTAAATTCAAATTATTTAGTTAAGAGATAATGAATTTGGTTATCACGAATGAAAGCATTTAATTAAAACAATGAGAACTAATTGTTGGCATAAAAAATAAAGCAGATTATATACCTCCATCACATTATAGATGTATTTTCAAACATATTCATTTATAAGTTAATTAATGAATACCAGCGTCAGAGACTACAACTATATAGTATTCCAGTTAAGTTGAAAATTAATTGAAAGAGAAAATGCATTTGACCAAAATGAAGAACTTATCAGAAATGAGCTTCCTTTGGAGTTGAGCAGAGGTCATACATCTGGCATTATCAATTTTCTATGCAATATTTTCTATGTCCTTGTAAGCGTACTACTTTATAACATCTGAGAGCCCCTATCTCTATGCAGAGAGTCTCTTTACAATTGTAAATATGACAGGAATAATTCCTGCTCTACTGTCAACCTTTGGAGAACTTCTCTGTCCTGTTTTCTATGTGGCAGTGTGGGAAACAAAACTTGGCATGATACTGATATTCACAACCAGGGAGGAAACAGAACTAGTCAGGTTTCCATGAGACTTGAAATCATATTTATTTATTTATTTATTTATTTATTTATTTATTTATTCTGTAAAAGTTTTTGCACATAGTTTCATGCTACTGAGGTGTTTCTATTAGTGAACTTGAGCTTGTGTCAGTGACCTAATTTGATTTCCATTCAAGTATCAGGTGCAACACAATGGATATTAATATGTATGTTTGTCATTAGCTGTATGGTCTTTTAATGATATTCAATAATATATGGCTTTTTGAATGTTGCTACTAATACTAATATCAATGAAATACTCCTTATATTTATCTGTGGATTTATACATCCTCAAATAAATTATGTTAAACAATTTTTGAAATAGGATTCTAAAATTAGGTATATATATATGTATATATATACATATTTATAGGTGTGTTTGTACATACTTTCATAGAAAAATATTCATATATCTGCACATGTGAAATGGAGTTTTTCTAGAGTCTAAATTGCCAATTAGCTAATTTCAATGAAATAATCACTTGTGATGCCACTGAAAACATTAAGCAATAAGTTAGCAATGTAGTTAACTAAGCATTCATTTATAGTTCATCAAGTGGCTTGTTTTTGTTCCCTCATGAGTAAACACGATGGTCCCTACTACAAGAGCATTTCCAGTGCTGCACAATTTAAAATATCAAACAAACATTGCTTGAATTTTCATCTCATCATTAGAAATAACTAACAGAAATGAAAGTTTATAAAAGTGATGATATTCTTGGAAAAAATAATGAGATACAGATGGGCAAAGGCTATCTGAGTGACGTTCTCAATTTGTTCCTGTTAGATTATGATTAAGCTGTGTAAATAACATGAAATCTCCATATCTGATAATAGTTCATGAACACATTGCAAAAAAAGATCGATCTTTTATATGTCTATTAAAATAATTTGCTGTATTGCATTAACTAGTCTAAATGTCTTTTGTATAATTTTTACAGTTGTGATAGGACAAGAAACAGAATATAATTCAATGCAGCTCAGATGCACCCCCTTGTGCTCAAACCAATAGGTAAGTCAAGAGGCCATCGTTATGTTTATTAATAAAGTATAAGTGCAAAAGACAGGCTGGAGAAATGGCTCAGCAGTTGAAAGCAGGTAATACTCCTGCAGAAAACCAGAGTTTGGTTCTCAGCACCAACACTAGCTGGGCTCACAATTTCCTGAAACTCCATCTCCCGGTGATCTGATGCCTCTTCTGGCATCTGTAAGTGTCTGTACTCATGTGTACTTACCCCACAGATATGCACAAACACATACACACATACACAAAATTGAATACAAAACAAAACACATTTTGAAAAGGAGAAGACAGTTTGTTTTACATCTTCCTTTTAAATCCCACTTTGAAATGAGGATTTCGTTGAGTGAATATATTTAACTTATTTAAGCAATATATGTTTGAATGTTAGTCTACATTATACATATGCATTTTCACTGGCTTAAACCCAGTAATCAATGAGTATATTATTAAATAATTTTGAACTATTAACTTTTTTTTTTCTTAATTTATTTATTTATTGAGGATTTCCGCGGGGCGGTGGCGGGGAGGAGGCGGAAATCCTCAATGAACTATTAACTTTTATCCTAAAAAATGTAAGTTTTCAGTTTTTTTGGGGGGGCTCCCCCAGAGAGTACTGTAATACTCACACTCAGAAAGTTTCAAGTCAAATGAAACAATAAACGTATAAAGATCTAAGGTGATATAGTGATAACAGTAAAACAATAAGGAAATTTAAATTGCATGAATACAGAAAAGAGGCTTCTTTTATTTGAGGAGAATGACAAAGATCCAGAAATTCAATTATTTTAGAATAGTGCTACTTCTAAAACAGAGCAAGAAATAGCTACAAGATAATGTCACGGTTGCTTCTGCCAAACTTATTTTGTGCCAGCGTTGTTCTCTCCCTCCACACTGCTGTCCATACTGCTAACACAGACGCCTCAAGCACTTGCTATACACAAAGAAAAGTAAGAGATAAAGAAACGGCTTGTGCTATGTGTCAGAACATGAATGTAAAGAAAGCAAAATAAAAAATAAGCAATAATTACATACAAAAAATAAGGCCAGAAACTTTGTGTGTTGGCCATATGCATTCTGGATGGAGCAAACTATAATATTTTCAGGCACTCATACCCTTTTACTTTGTAGCTACACTCTGTAAAGCTTTCAATTTGAAATCAAACCCTTCTAAGCAAATTTATCTTATTTTCAGTGTTGCGGCATCTTGTCATTGACATCTGATGTCATAGTAACAATACCTCATCTACTGAACACACTTGTCCTTCCCACATCATTACTGCATCTTGCAGAAATTCTTTTGGATGCCAAAGCTTTTCAAGTTTGCCTTTAATGTCACTTATGCAATGCAAATGAGCCTCTCTGCTGCATCTGCTCTGGTTTTCTCAACACTGTGTTTACGTTGTATAACATGACTGACTATCTTAAATAATATTGGAAGAAATGCCAGTTTTGAAGTGATGGTTCCCATGGCAATAAAGAAAGGCTTGTGGTTAAGCCCAGAGGATGCTCTCAGAGAAAATTAAGGACTGACAGCTGCTACAAGGATATACAAAGCAAATAAGCTTGAACCTCTCCACAAAACTGGCATCCTCAAATCAATAGAGGAATCTACATTCTCTATTGACCGTTCTATTTTCACTGAGTTGGTAGGCTGAGAGAAGATACATGCTTCCTTACTCAGTCTGTCAGTACAGTTAATCAGGTTAGAAGTGGAAACTTCTATTTCACAGAAGTAAAAGAAAAGCCTAAAGCTGCTCAGAATGCACAAAAATGGGATATCAGAAAAAGCACAGTTTCTAAGAAGGTCAGGGAAGAAGGCATCTTCAGAAAGAAGGCAGCTGCTAAGCTACACTGACGAATTAATTCCGAAACTTCCTGGATTGTCCTGTGGGCCCAGAAAGATGACCTGACTTCGCGCTTTCCATTATTCCATAGTGTGAATGCTTCTGCTTGACATATAAGATACAACCCAGTGACCCAGAGAATAGCCAGAGGCACAGAAACTTAGAAATGTTCTATCTTCACAGAAGATACTGATGTGTAACCTTCCAATCTTGTCATCTTCATTAAATGTATTTTAAAAAGAAAAAGAGCTTCTCCCATCAGGTAAACGGTAGACAGACAACTGAATGGGCTTTATCTCTTTTTCTGGCCCAAATAACAGTCATATAGCAGGCAAATGGTAAAATTTGTCATATATAATTTATTCTAAACTGAAAAAAAATAATTTTACATTTTAAAAATGATAGCCTTAGGAGAAAATATGAATAAAGTATAGGACTGACTCTACAGTAGTCCCTGATTTAGTTTTATACACAAACTATAACACGTAGGATTTTTTTATTGTAGCAAAAGAAATGATGTTTTAAACTGAAAAACATGGATGAAAATGCTTGAGGGAGCCATGGGATACTCCAGCTGGTTCCTTGAGGGCAACCACCATGGCTTTCACTTCTGCGTTCTATAGGTCACTTATTATGCATTCCATAAGAAGAGAAGAAGCTGCATGATCCAGCGGAGATGTTGACTACTGGTGGCATTATTGATTTAAAATATACTTTTATCCTTATACTTACAGCTTCCAAATTTCAGTGGGCACGAGTGAGCATCCATTGGAAAATCCTCCAAGTGCATTGGGCATTCAGCTTGAACTGTAAGCCTAGAAGCCAAAATTCCACTCTTGGTTTAAGTAGATTTGCTAGTCAAGATAAATCACTTGCTACTGGTTTTAGTAGAATCAGAGCTCTATATTAGGCTTATAGAGGCTTAAACACAATAACAATAAATTATATATGTATTTGAAAAGAGGTTTGCCATTAACATCACCATCAATATTTAATAGCTGAAGATTCTGAAAGCTCTGTTATGTAAATGGTGACTTTTTCTCATTATATCATCAAATATAGAGAAAGGCTTATGTATTACTTCAGTATATGGTTCCTTAAAGACATACCATTTTTGAATGTGTATCTTATGCTAAATAGGAAGATATGTGTTGAGACATACATAAGATATAGATAGCTGGATCACCTAAAATTACATTGTTCACAGTAATTCCTGGCTAAATTAGAGGTACAAGTCTAGTAATTTTAAATATATAATTTCTATATCTGACCATAATATAGATCATAGAAAAGAATAACCAGATAAAATCTATTATGAAGAACATTTCTAATTATTTCCATTTCACATAAAAGCAAAGTGAATAAACAAGAACTAAATGGAACTCAAAGAAAAGTCTGTTCTAATTGAGCTGAGAAAGAGGCAGTCATCAGCCAACCTGGCATAAGAGTCACACAGGATACAAATAGAACACTCTGTAACCGTTCTTAATATTATATAATCTCTGGACGCTAATCTTTAGAAATAAATGGTTGAAACATAAAGTCATTAAGACTGTAACATCTAAGTAATGAAGTATTCAAGAACAGGGAAAAGAATAGCCCAGTGCCTCCACTGTAGGCAATGATCACCTAGAAATCAGTCCTCAATTCCTGTCTCCTGTTTCCCTCTAGGCACAATACAAAATAGCTTTAATTGCTAAAATGTAGTACTTAACTCTTCATATAACATTATAAGACATCAAATGCATGGATCATGATGTCTGTGTGCATATAACACTAATAACATTTTGTTTTTCAAATTCTTCATTAATCATTAATTTTGGAATCAACCTCATTTTATTAGGTTGATAATATTTAATTCTATGTCATTAAGTTAATTGATTTTAAAATATTCATCAGAATACTTAAAAGGTAATTGTAATGATCAACAGCTGCATGTATTTCTATATTTTCAAGAGAGAATGAACTGCATGAAATTGATGTTACATCATTATTTCTAATCATAAAATACTAATATCATATGGTTAGGCCTAATACATGATTTCATTTAACCAATTTAGTTAATACATAAAAATGATGAATTTTTTATGTATAATGGAACATTACATACAGATTAAAATACATACTTAAAAATCATTTAAAATTGCAGATGCTACAAGATGGGATACAGAAAGGTAAATTGCATGCTTCTGCAAATAAATTTCTAGTCATATACTAAAGTTTTTTAATTAAAATGGAATGCAGAGAATACCAGAAATATCAATTTTTAATAACCAGGAGACTTTCAAGCTTAAAATTAAATTCATTATAATTAAAGTCCATACTTTTGTAAAACAAAATGTGAGCTATTGGGTAATTTTAGGAAGATGTTTCACTTGTACTCCTGGTTAGTGGTACCTTGCCCAGCTGCTGGTGCACAGTGTCACAGTCTTTGCAGCATGTCCCAACAACATACCTCATGGTGTAGAGCAGTGTCCCATCATCCTGGATTCGAAGCAACTTGTTTGGCATTGTCATGTTATGAGCCACTGACTTTTTCCCATTGTGAAAGAAAGTATCTGGGGTCCAGATTTTGCTAGCCATTAAATTGTTAAGTCGAAGGATATTCATAGGACCTTTAAATTTTAAACGCTCATCTTTCCATTTTTGTCGAAAGAAAACATCTATTGTATATTCCTAAAACATAAAATGACAATTCGTTTCAAAACAGTAAACATTTTGGAAATAATAACACACTGTAAAATTCAAGAGAGGGTATATTCTGAATAGTTTACAGAAAGCTGTATTGAGAGAAATAAAAACATCGGGAGATTAGTCTTTTAAGTTATGAAGAAATGTTGCCTATTACAATGGGATAAAGTATTTGTATTTGCATAACTAGCTTCACATTCTTATAAAAGAAGGGAACAAATTTACTTTGTCTTTCGCCTGTCAGCTGAACAGTCTCTCAAAGGAACTGCAGTACTAAGTGCATCATTTAAAGGTGCTTCCTGATGGGGCATGCATGGGCAAGACTGTATTTGCTGTTTCATGTTATTCCAAGAGTAATTGAACACGTAACTTTCCAGTAGTATAAATAAATAAGAAAGAAACAGCTTTTAAATGTATTGTCAGGTCTGCAGGAACCATCACTTTCTGCTGACAGTGAAGTTGTTGAAGATCATTGTTTTTAATTCTTACCAAATGGTGATACATGATAATGTTAGCCACATATGTGTTATGGAATGAGGAATTCAAAAATATTGCAAGAAATGACTTTCAAAAAATTGTTAAATCAGTTCTGGTACAAGAATTTTCACAAAATTAGACCATTTACAATCTGAATTTTTCAAATAATAAACAAGTGGAACATCCCTATTATCAGTTTTAAATAATTTAGTTTAGCTTGTCTCTCACCTTCTCACTTCTCTTTTTTCCTATTCCATATTTTCATTCTTTCTCTCTCTCTCTCCCCCTCTCTATCTCTCTTTTTCACCTCTCTCTCCCTTCCCCCTCTCGCATACATATTTTAGATGAAATAAACACTTACAATGGTGATTATGAGAACAATAATCTGTCACCAGTTTTTACTACTGTCTATGTATTTGTGCAATCATGCATAAGTAATGAAAATGTTCTATTACATGTCTCAAATTGGAAACTCAGAAACAATCTATTGTTTTTAAAGCAAGCATCATAGAAAGTAACAGCTTGACTTAAATAAAGTTCTGTTACATTAAAAGACAAATTAATAGGCTGGTGTTACAAAAATTTACCATTTGAACAAGTATAAATCAACACAAAGTTGATGAATGATCCATCAAAATGTCTAGGAGATGGATATCACTCACAGGTCACTACAGCAACAGGAGATAACAGTGGCTCTGGGCTACGTTCCTAATATCAGGGGAAGATTCCATAATATGATTTTACCATCACTCTTGATGGCCTAGATTTTTAATGTGGAATTTCATTTAAATGGAAACAGAGAAGCTACATTAAAAGGTGTTTTCCTTGTAATAAGAATCAATGCAAGTATTCCTTCCCATTAGCATTACCTAAAATTCCCAAACTTGTGACAGTCATTTTTGAAGGGAAATTGAAGACATTTTAAACTTTTGCATAAAAGGTCAAATTTAAGTTTTCCACTTCTAAAAAGTTAATGTGGGCTTTATAGATTTCTGAGGTTTTATATGCTTATTGATGTTGTGGTCATATTCTGCACACCAACAGCAAAGAACTGCTATTGTTTGTCCTTAAGACATCATAGCACACTAAGATGCCCATCAAATCTGTTCAACAAGTATAGTGGATTTGTCTCCTACTGTCTTCATTTGAGTTTTTATTGTGCTGAAGAGACTCATGACCATGACAACTCTTGTAAAGAAAACCATTTAATTGGGGCTGGCATGTTTCACAGGTTTAGTCCATTATCATTTAGAAAGAAGCATGGCAGCACGCAGGCAGACATGGTACTGGAGAAGGAGCTCAGAGTTCTACATCTTGATCCTCATGCAGCTATAGACTATGTACCGCACTAGGCAAAGCTTGAGTCCATAAGGGTTTGCATGAATTTCATAAGACATTTTGAGCTTTGAACTTCCGTTATAGACTATGGAGACTTTTGAAGCTGTAGTGAATGCCTTTCTGCATTGTGTTATGGCTAAATGCCTTTGGGGGCCAGGGAATGGAATGTGGTGGTGTAAGTAGGAGTGGCACCCATAGGTTCATGCTTCTGAGTGTTTGGTCCATAGGAAGTGTCATTATTAGGAGGTGTGCCCTTGTTGGGGGAAGTGTGTCACTGTAGGGCCGGCTTTTCGATCTTACAATAATGGACTAAACCTGTGAAACATATGTCAGCTCCAATTAAAGGGTTTTTTTTATAAGAGCTATCATGGTCATGGTGTCTCTTTACCACAATAGAAACCCAAACTTGAACTTATATCTCTGTCTGCCTCTGCTTTCAGAGTACTAGGATTAAAGGCATACAACACCACTCCCAGCTCTAAACTTTTCTTTAATTCCTTTTCATAAGTTGGAAATTTTATTGGGTTGTATATTATCAGGAGGTCACCACACCCTTTATTTGATTTCTTAATCTGCTTATCTCTTGAACACACGAATTAGCTCCATTCCACTTACTGGTGTTCCATAACTCCTCAAATTGTACATTTTATTTTTTTTCCATGTCTGGCTTGCTCCTTCTCTTTGTAAATCTTCATTAGAATAAACACTAATAGTCACTTGATGAAAGCATACTAGGCTGTTTTGAGATTTTATTAGCCAATGAAATTAATCCAAAATGTTTTAGTTAAGCCTCAGGCATAAACTTCAAAGAAGGGCAAAAAACAGGCACTTTTTTTTTTTTTTTTTTAGCCAAAGAATCACAAGAACAGTCTCTAGGCCACATACTAAAATTTTTTTCTCTGAAATCTCTTGAGCCAGGAACCCACAGTTCAATTACAGTACCGCAGTTATACATCCTGTGAGTATGGCCAATTATGCCCACTTAAACCATTCTACTGCTTTTCTTATTCAACCTTCCAAAATCCACATTCCTCCAAGAAGGAAAGCACAGCCTGTAATCCCAGCACTCGGGAGGCAGAGGCAGGCGGATCTCTGTGAGTTCGAGACCAGCCTGGTCTACCAAGGGAGTTCCAGGACAGGCTCTAAAAAAAAAAAAAAAAAAAAAAGGAAAGCACAGTCAGGCCGATCACAGCAATAGCCAGTCCCTGGTACCAACCTTCTGTCTTAGTGTGAATTTCTACTGCTGTGAAAAGACACTATGATCACTGAAACTCTTAGAAAGGAAAACATTTAATTAGAGTTAGCTTACAGTTTTAGAGATTTAGTCCATTATCATCATGGCGGGAAGCATGGCAGCATGCAGGCAGACATGACTCCGGAGAAGGAGCTGAAAGTTCTGCATCTTGAACTACAGGTAGCAGGAGACTCGGTGCCATATAAACCATATAAAACCTCAAAGCCTTCCTCCACAGTGACACAATTCCTCCATCAAGGTCACACCTCTTGACAGTGCCATTCACTATTGGCCAAGCTTTCAAACAGAGCAGTTTATAAGTGCCATTGATATCCAAACTCTACTGCTCCTCCCACCAGGGAAAGTTCTTGTATTCTAGCCAGTGTTAAAGGTCCACATTCCCTGCCATTTCCCCTACATAGCAAACTCTGCCTGAGCTAAGCACTGTATTTTCTCTGATCTGCTAGAACTGAAGCCACTCCCTTTGCTCCTGTCCAAAGCCCTGCAAATATTGGAAGATGACGTCAATCACTAGTGTATGTTTTCTAGCTTGGCTTCCAAGGATTTCACAAGTTTTCTAGAATGGGATTGAGGCATTTATATGTACTTTACATTATTTTGCTTCCAGACATGAAAATGTCTAAAATATATTGAATATATGGTGAGTTGACTCAGTGAATAAGGATACTTTCTGTCAATGAGGATAATAACAAGTTAGGTTTCCATAACCCACTTGTTAAAAATAACAAAGAAATTCTTCAAATTGTTCTTTGACTTTCACATGAATTCTCTCTTTTCTCATCTATCTGGCATAAAAAAAATTAACTAATACCATTACAAACACAATATCATTATTCAAAAGAATAGTCAAGCATCCTTCTTTGTTTCCCCATTCTTAGTTATATTCTCATAGTCCTTGAAGAATTATTTCCTTAAATTTTACACTTAACAGTTTCATTCATGTGCTTATAAAGGTAAGATACATGTTATCACAATTTAAATATTTATATAAGTGGCATTCATAGCTATATCATTAAAAAGTATTTACAATCTATAAAATGGGTTAATTTTGCTGCCATAAATCACTGCATTAGAATATTATTGCACAGCATAGACATTTTTCCGTGCCCTTAAATATTTTCTCCGTTTTCACGTGACCAATGTCATGACTTCACTGTGAACATTCTTTTTCAAGCCTTCTATACAAAGTGACGAGAGTTACTTACATGACTAGTGTAAATGATTCCAAGTATCATCTGGCAGATGTCTGCAAATTTTGAAAGTAATAAATTCCAACCATCTTTTAAAATAATTTGGTATTCTATTAATTGTGCCTTCATTTCATTTAATTAGTGTCTTTTATGTTAATTATTTCTTAGCACTTCATGTACTCTATGTTGTGAAGTATCTATGTTATATGGCAGGACAGAATATGCAACTCTAAAATAAATAACCTAAATATGTACAAAACTTCACCTATATACATATAGCAATATATATTTATAACAATATATATCTTATAGAAATATATAGATACTGCTATAAAAATGAACTACCTGTGCTTTTCACATTTAGGCTTTTCGCCAATCCATATCACTGTGTGCATGAGATAAAGGGTCGTTTTATTACTGTTAAAATGAAGACATCAGGAAATTTCCATCTTGGCTTATCTCAATTTCCATAAATTGGAAATATTATGACTATATTTTTGTATTTACATATATATCATTTTCCCATATTTATGCTTTACATTTATTTTTAATCCTACTAAAAATGAAATATGAGACTAACAAGGTTTTAGAACATACTAAAGATTTTAGGAGAAAGATTTTGTTGTAGAATTTAGCCATCTTTAGGATTTATGATAATTCTGTCCACTTACGTCTAAGTTACATTAGTGTTGGACATGTCTCCATGCTATATTAATATAATGGAGACATGAAAAAAATGAGACTATAAGACAAAACATATTTATTCTTTATGAGTGAGTGGTGAAAACAAATAATAGAGATATCAAGAATATTATAGAAAATGAATCATAAAAGAAAATGCATGTATATTTGTGTGTGTGCACGCATGTATGTGTATTCAAAGTATAGAAAGAATAATAAACTACCAGAAGAGTTGAAAAGCACAAAAATAAGAACAATGTCAAATAGTGTGAAGAGATAAGGAAATCTTTGGATTAGAGAGTAGAGAATATTCTGTAGCTTAAAAGAAAAAACTTTGCTATTGGTGTGCTAATCATGAAGCAGTGTGGTATATCCCTCTGGGTTCAGGTTGATCTTTGCTAGGTTTGCCTTAGTGGACCAGACAAACACTCACAAGACTGACATCCCATAGGAACACAGGAGCAGCTCAGCTTGTTGGTATTTCAACATTTTTTTTAGCCTCCTCCAGGAATCATAGATCAGAAAATCTTATTATTTCAGAACAATAAAAAGAATACACACACACACATGCACACACACATGCACACACACACACACAAAATTCAAGCTATTGCCAATGTTGTTTGAAAATTAGAATTTTTTTCTTCTAAAGCAGCAATGTCTATATGTGTATTTACATACAAAGGAAATATACACATATATGTGTATATGTATATTTCCTTTGTATATATATAAATATTTATATCAATTTACATGTACATACATATATATGGATTTATATAAATATTTGCCAAATGTAAACCATAGTGTATCTTATGTAAGACAAGACTGACAGTTTTACTCTTCCTGGTATCATCATCTATAGAGAATAGGGGACTATTGCTGAAAATGTTTGAGAGATGTGTTTCCTTCAGTGGCCTGTGAGAGAGCCAAGTTAGCTATGTTTTGATTAATTTAACTTGAATTAAGTAAAAAAAAAGTAAAATAACTAAAATGAAGACACCATAGATTAATAAATTGCATAGAACAAGTAGAAAATAGAAATATATGCCAGTTCGGTGTCTTCATTAGACACTTAAAACAACAAAATATTTAAGTATAAAATTATATTTTAAGTGTTTATAATAATTGTCAATAATGCCATTCAATGTATTCAGAACAAGTCTACATACACTATATTTAGTGCCAAACTTACTACTTAAATAAAAAAAAAACAGAACCATTGCAAATAGCAAGTCATTTTATAATGTAAGCATCTGGAATGTGAAAACATCTAAAATTGGTGGAGAGGTGTTACAAATGTGCATCACTTCCCAGGAGCCAGCAGCACTGCTGAGCGCACACAATGAAAGCACAGTTCAGAAGAAAGAATACAAAAAGGACATGCACATTTTTAGCATTCCTACAACTGAAATAAAAAAAATATTGTTAGTTGTTGAATAATAATGCAGAGCTGAAAGTCCATATAGTTTAGGGTTTATGGAGGAAATTCTTATAAAAAAATCTTAATTATTTCATAAATGTGATAATAGATAAAGTAAATATCCCATTTCTAAACTTTTTATGAGTAGAACCCAAATGAGTACACTGTTTACATTTGATATTTTCACAAACACTGAAATTCTCCATTTACAAACCAAACTTCTTTAGTGTTATTTCCATAATTTGTCCTGAAAACAAGAAAATCACTCTCTTATGCACAGCCTGCTACATAAACACAGTTTCAAGGACACATTAACTTAATGAAAACAGCATATTCTTTAGTGCAGTGCTATGTTAAATCTAAATCAATGCTCACTGCCAATTTCTGAAAAAAATATATCTACTCACAAAAACATAACCAAATTTCAAGACTGATCCTTGAATGATTTTTCATTTACTAGAAATTAATATGTATATTTAAAACTACTAAATTTATTTCACTATTACATTTTTGATAATAAAGTATAGAAACTGCTGAGTCAATTGCAATCATTGTTATTTTTTCTACAATGAAGAAAATGTGGTTTTAGAGCAGATATAAAAATAACTGAAAAAAATGGAATATGCAAAATAATTAGGGTCAGACTCATGAGTTTGTATTTAATGGGAGTTAATCAACAGACTTAAAAAGTATTAATATCACAAACATCTCAAAAGGTAGTGCATTTAAGATCAACAGAATGCCAATAAAACAAATTGGTATAAGATTGTACACAAACACACCCAATCTAACAGAATCTCAAAAACAGCACAGCTATTCCAACAGAGTAGAGATGACATACTCAGGCTCCTCCTTTGCAGCTAGGGATCAGGAAATTTAAACAATTAACAGGAGAGCAACACAGTAGAGTTATATTCTCACAGTATATTAGTAAAGCATACCTAATGAAAGTATTCAAAATCACTCATCATTATAACGCAGAGACAGCAAATTATTCTTAAATAATTTGTCACTTAAAATTTGCAATGATTTTTTTAAATATATGAATTGTCTATCACTTGGTGAGAAGTGTTTCAGCAGCAAAATTCAAATTCATGAAATTCTAAATTTCAATTCAAACCCTATGCTTGCAAATATGATGTTTTCAATATAACATATACACCCACAACCCTTTGGGGCAGGATATCACAGTGAAATACTCCCTTTTCATGGACCAATAAAGGGCTAATGGTCACAGGTTATGGAAAGTTAATGGATTATTGGAAGTTACAGGAATAATTACTGAGAATTGAGTGTTATAATCTCTGAGTAGAACATATCTTTCATGGATTCTGCTTTTAAGTGTTGGGGAAACTAGGAATCCTGGTTTATAAAAATGAAGTGGATCCTTCTCTTTCATACTACATAAAAATAATCTCAAAAGAGATTACCTATCTGAAAAGAAAACCTGAAACTGCAAAGTTCCTAGAAAAAGAAAACAGTTGTGGGAGAGTGGTCTTCTCAAGAATTTCCATTACTATCAAATATTTAAGAATGTGTGTACCGTGGTGATATGCAAGATATTCGTCAGTATTGCTATAGGATAGGGTCATTTCAGGTTCCCTATCCTATCATCGCCTTGCGCTCCTGGGAGCCACTCTAGGTTCAAGTCTCTTGCCAACCCTAAGGTGGCTCCCTTAACTAAGAATTGTGCTTCCCTGCTCTCCTATCCAACCTTCCTTTATCCCAATCATCCT
>NC_022027.1:27073210-27075710 GCF_000317375.1 Microtus ochrogaster
AAAAAAAAAGAATGTGTGTACCAAATATCTAAGTAACAAGGCAAAACTAACCAAGAGGAACTAAAACCACATTAAAAATATGATGTGTAGGTTGCGAGACACAATTTAAATAAATGACTAAAAGTTTTAAATGTTGAGTTTTTAAACAAAACATTAAAAATAGCTTACACTCATATCAAAAGTGGTTTGATATCACTCATCATGAGGAAAATGAAAATCACGAAGATACATAATTTTACTTATATATATGAAGAGAAGTTACAAAACAGATAACAGATCAATGTTGATGTAGGTATGAAGAAGAGGAGCCTTTTCTTGCACAGTAAAGGTGAGGGACAAAATTAGTAGAGCCATGTAGAAATTAGGATAGAATTCCCCCCACAAAAAAGCTATAAGTATATACATCAAGAAAAAAATATATCTTCTTTGTACACCCGAACCAAACTCAATTACAAGATGTAAAGTTAAAATAGTGGTACAGAATTTCAGGGATGAGAGGATTCTGGGAAGGAGAAGAGTGGGGTCAGGGAGTCAGGAGAAGTTGCCAGCCAGAGGCAGAAGAAACAACATGGGGCATTCATAGATGAGGTAAACAAGTTTTGGGACAGCACAGAGATTAATAGAAATGGGTTAATTTAAGTCATAAGAGCTATTTAAAAATAAGCCTAAGCTATTGGCCAATAATTTATAATAATAAAAAAAGAAAATGTATGTTGAGAACAGTCTCTTAAATTAGATAAAGGAAATTGTTAGTGAAAAGATTTTTTTAAAATCTGTTTTTATTTCAGTTGAATTTGTGTGTGTGTGTCTGTGTGTGTGTGTGTGTCTGTGTGTGTGTGTGTGTGTGAAAGTGCTCAATAAAATACTCATAAACCAAATCTAAGATACTTCAAAAAAATCATTCATCATGGTCAAGTAGGCTTCATCCCAGAAATGCAGGGATGTTTTCACACAAGAAAATCTGTTAATGTAATTCACCATATAAACAAATGGAAAGAAAATAATTATTAGATTTATTTCATTTCATACTGAAAAGGTCTTTTACAAAATCCAACATGCCTTCATGATAAAAGTCTTGTAGAGATCAAGGTTACAAGGAACATACACAAACAACGTAAAGGCAATTTACATCAAGCCTTGGGCCGACATCAAAATAAATGGAGAAAAACTAAAAGCAATTACAAAAAAATCAGGAACAAGACAATGTTGTCCACTTTCTTCATATCTATTCAGCATGGTACTTGATATTCTAGCTAGAGCAGTAAGACAACTAACAGAGATCAAGTGAATACGAATTGGAAAGAAAGAAATAAAAGCTTCTCTATTAACAGATGTTGTGATAGTATACATAACTGATCTCAAAATTCTATCAAGGAACTTACATAACTGATCTCAAAATTCTATCAAGGAACTACAGCTGATAAACACCTTCAGCGAAGTGGCTAGATACAAAATTAACTCAAAAATATCAGTAATCCTCCTATGTACAAATGACATAGAAATTCCTCTGAGAGAGAAATCAAAGAAACAACATCCCCCACAATAGCCACAAATAACAAAAAATATCTTGGGGTAACTCTAATTAAGCAAGCAAAATACTTGGTATAATAATAATTGCAAGTCTTTGTAGAAAATAAAGAAACTATCAGAAGATGGAAAAATCTCCCATGTGTATGGATTTGTAAAAGTAACATAGCAAAAGCAGTCATCTTATCAAATGCAATCTACAACAAACTCATCAAATTCCCAACACAATTCTTTAAATATCTTGAAATAACAATACTCAATTTTATATGGGAAAGAAAAAAACAGTATACCTAGAACAATCCTGTACAATAAAAGAATTTCTAGAGGTGTCACTATCCCTTTTCAAGATGTACTTCAGAGCAATAATAATAAAAACTGTGAGGTATTGGTATAAAGACAGAAGGGCTGATGAATGAAATAAAGACTCAGAAGTAAAGTCACACACCCAGTGACAGGTCATTTTTGAAAACGAAGCTAGAAATAAATGACGAAAAAAGAAAGCATCTTCAACAAATGGTGCTGGTCTAACTAGACGTGAGCAAGTAAAAGAATGCAAATAGATCCATAGCTGTCACCATGGACAAAATTCAAATATAATTGGATCAAAGACATCAGCATACAACTTCTTGAGCAGGACGCTGATAACACAAGCATGAAGATCAACAATTAATAAATGAGACCTCATAAAACTAAAAGGTTCCTGTAAGGAAAGGACAGAGCCTATAGGGCAAAATGGCAGTTCACAGAATAGGAAAAGATTTTCAGTAACTCCGTAACCAACAGATAGCTAATCTCCAAAATATACAAAGAATTCAAGAAACTACATACAACAAACCAACTAATCCGTTTAAAATTGGGAACAAATCTAAACAGAGAATTTTCAACAAAGGACTCTTAAATGACCAGGACATTTTGTTTGCTCAACATCCTTAGCCATCAAGGAAATGCAAACCAAAAAGACACTAAGATTTTA
>NC_022027.1:27080710-27083174 GCF_000317375.1 Microtus ochrogaster
GTGACAGAAGCACCTTTGCCAGAAACAGTCCGTTTGTAACTCATTTTTTCTTCTCCCATCACCTGATACCCACAATTGGGTTTTGATGACCACACAGACTCTGTCTATAGATGAATTATACTTCTACCTAATACACATCACTTTTTAGATAAATGCAGAAGACAAGTTTACAATCTTCATCAAATCCCAAAAAGGTATGTATCAATCTCACTTTATGAAGCATTTTTACACATTATTCTACGGGGCTGGAAAACACCTGATGTGTGAAAGTATTCTTCTACTCTAATCTTCACATTCCACTGTACCAATAACTAGCCCATAACTAATTTTTAAATACTAATTTTAAAATGGGAAAACATCATCATTTTGCTTCTGATACATATCACAAGCCAAGATCCCTAAATCCACTACATAGCCAAATGACAATGTGAGCAAGGATAATAAGGAAATCCAATGAGAATTACAGCTCTCTGTACTTCTGAACTACAAAGCATTCCGTTGGCTTCTTAGGATTTTTGAGATAACATGTTTTGCATTTACAGAGAAGGAAAGCAGTATGGCCCAAGCAGATCAATGTAATTAATACATCAAGATCACAGTTAACTGACAGCCTAACTTGTTAGTAACATCAAGAAGGCGATAACACAGTGGATGAGAACAAACAATTCCCCAAGATACAGCACTAACACTGAGCATGGAACAATTCCTGAGCTATGGACCCTTTTACAGGCACGAGCTCAATGTTTTGTAGTTATACTGCTACTGTAGAAAAACACATACATGTCATGAAATGTCCACAGACACAGAAGGAGACATTTGCATGTTTTTTATAGAAAGTACATAATCCTTTGTATGGAAAGTTATAAGGGTGGGTCAGGTGTAGGAGAAATTGTTGTAATGTGCACTCCTACCACAAACTTTGCTCATTAGTAGCTACCAGTACATTCTAAAGCTTAATTACCTCCTTACTCATTAATTTTTTTAATGTTGAAGTTAAAGGTTTTTAACTTAACTGCAGACACTGCAATTAGAATCATTAATTTAGATGCACAATTTTCTTTGGACAATTATACTGGTTAATGAATTTTTTGATAGCCAAATGTTAGCATGTATCTGTATGACTATGTACATATAAATACGTGTATGTGTGCATGGGTGTTTTTCTTTGATTCTTAATTCTTTGTGCTGTGCTGCTATTTCCTCTCAAGCTAATGTCAGAACAAATCTACATCACTTATCTGCACAGGAGAACTTAGGGCTTTAGTTTCTGCTACAGATTATATAGCTCATTGAAAGAACTGCAGTTAAACTACTAAAAAGGAAGTAAAATATCTTCCTTATTTGTTCTTAATAAATTGCTTCCATGAGACATATGCCTCTGTGTCCTCTTTTACTTGTGGGCTATTAGATGTGTCTGCCTTTCCTTCCCATTTGGGGCATGTCTGTTTAGATTACCTCAGACTTTACTAAACACAGTTTAAGCCTGCCTCATTATTTTTCTAACATCTGCAAGAGGAGTATCAAATAAGAATGAAATATTTCATCTCATAATCATAAAAGCCAAGTCCTTTCTCATTAAAAAGTTGATAACTTAATATTCACTTGCTTCCTGTTTTTATTTTTTTTGAGAATTTCATGCATGAGTATTAAATTTACAATATTTCCAATTTCTTTTACATCAGATTAACCTTTTCTTGAAGAATTGGAATGTGAGTTTGTATGTTAATGTGAGTGATATTATTTGAATATATGTTATAGATATACATAGTCATGGTTATGTGTATACATATATTTTTGAAATAAATTTCCTTTAATTTCACACTTGTTCCCTGGATCTAGACAAATATAACACAGAAGCTTCTCAGTGTCTAAGTGATCTCTTTGCCCATACTCTAAATCATCTTCCTGCCATATTTTATTATGTGTTCCTAAACTCCATATTTTTTTATCTCACCTCCAAACCTACCCCCTTTTCCTTAATTGGATCGGAAGATGGAGTATGTCAACATTTCCTTTCTCGGCTATGTGATACCTGGTCTAGTCAAGTGGACAAACACTCCAATGCATATCAAGAGGAGGGAGATTTTCTCCCAGACTCCTTTCATGATTGCTCTCTGGCAAAGCTTCCAGGACAAGCATGCGAGGAGTTTCCAGTCACTAGGAAAGGTAGCCCTAGGAAAAATACATTCCTCACATCTTTCTTCGGGAGCTGAAGCTTGAACTTCCTGGAACTTCTGAACCTTCTTCACTAAAGTATAAGCTCACTGCCTTGGAGAAGCAAATTGTTAAGTGTCCTCCTTCATTCCCTGGTTCAAACTACTTCTGCTCTGCATTCTCTTGTTCTCCATTTCTTCACTGTAAGTGCTGTTTTAGCCCTTTCAATGCCTAACAAACCTTTTGATAGTTAATAATGCTTTGTGTTAGATTATCCTGATCAAATTTCTGTTACAGATACTTTTTTTTT
>NC_022027.1:27083699-27094849 GCF_000317375.1 Microtus ochrogaster
AGAGAGAGAGAGAGAGAGAGAGAGAGAGAGAGAGAGAACAAACAAAACCTGCTATACATCTGTTTTGTTGGTGGTGTATATATGATTTCAAGGCTGACCACTCAGGACTGGACAACAAGTGAGGGCCTTAATCACTGGAAAATATGAATTCTCCTCTTCTCCCAAGAGTCTGAAGTTCTTTGCCTGTAGTTCTTGTAAGATCTCAGTAAATTTGCCTCTTCTATAGTAATATGCTCATTGATGTTAAAGCTTAGGTTCTATGGCATGTGTTCCTGATGTTCCAAAACTGTCCCTGTGTCTCTCCCCTGCTGTAGAGAAAGGAACCATTACATTGTCACTTTGGAAGAATTTTTAAAGACCTAACCATTTTTGAGTTAACATCAGCCCCAAAGTAAAGCTCTCCCCTCAATCTCACAACCTGTCACCCTGTACACCACACAGGTCCTAGAAGACATTAACCAATGTAGAAGACTTATTCTAATGGAAGAAAAAGGAAATCACTTCATTGTAAATGTGATATTTCTGCTCAATCCCAGAAGACAGAAAGATAGCATTGAAATTAATGTTTAAGAGAACCAGATAAGGGTGAATGTTTTGTTTTCCTTTGTTCATCCAGGTGGAAAATATCCAAACTTGTCCATTTCTCTTCTGTATTCTCAGAGTGACAAAAGAAATTGGGAAGAGATGACAATGTGGGGAAGAGCAGACACAAAGCCAACAAAGACATCTTTCCTGATTCTCAGTCTCTGGAACTTAAGGTGTTACGGATAGAAGTAGAGGATGCCTGAGGACTGAAACATATTGTGAGCCTCCCAGTTGACAGAGAAGCAGCATGGGATAAGAGAGGAAGGAGCGAATGGGAGGAAAGGAATCAGGGCAAGTATCATTTGGAAGATATGGCACAATCTTGCATAGCAATAATGAGAAAATATTATTTCAAGAAAATGTTCTTTTACACAGGACTATAGTTTGCCATTATAGGGAGGAATGATTACTACAACATTTTTACATATAATTAAGACTTTCTCTTACTCCACCAATTTCCCTCTCACATAGATCTCATTTAAAGAAAAATAAATGAACATAAATTCAACAAAATCCAGTAATTTTGACATTGTAGTTTTCTTTGATTTGGTTTGCACGTGCTCTTTTGTGTGCAGACTACATGACTGATACATAAGGATATCTTCATGTACCACCACCATTGGTGAGAAGTGGTTACATATGAAACTCAGTTATATGAAAGCCAAGCAAGTGCTTTAACTCCAGAAAATGATCACCAATAAATCAACTGTTTCACTTTAATTGTGATTATATGCAACGTTACATCTAGGTAGCTTATTTTGGGGAAAAAAACATTCAAGCTTTCATTGTGTTTCACAGAAACCCAAAAACACAACCTCAACTTTTTTCTCATGTGACCAGACATGAGATATATAAAGACTTATGTGACAATAATAATACATACTTACTCTAAATTACCAACAATTTCCAATCAGTTAGGAAACATATTTGATATTTAAAAAAATACTCACCATATCTGTATCTGAGACAGGGCCAAAACTGGTCACGTAGATGTTAGTGAAGACTTCAGTAATACTATCTAATATGAAAAAGAAATTGGACATAGATTTAAATAGTGAAATCTGCAAGAGAGAAAAGGATCTGAGTACATGGTGTGATAAGGAAGTGGGTGATTGTGACGGTGTCACCTCACTCTTTCCAAGCAGTGCTCACAATAAACAGAAGGTAAACCCAGAAGAGCTTTCCTGTTCCTCCTTAGAAAGCAGGCTTGCTTAGAATTTCTTTTAAAATACTATATTGTTCATTATGAATAACTTATTAGAAACCATCTAAAGTAAATTATTTGAGCAAATTTATCTTTAATCCTGACAATAGCATGCATACTATTTGATACTCTAAATTTGATGATTAAACTAATATTTCCGGTGCCATTTCATTGTAGTTTACACACAAGAATACGTATTTCATTTACAAATCAATATATCTTTTCCTAAAATAAAGAAAACAAACTGTTCACATTATAAATAAACATGATTCATACTCATATATATAGCCTTAATACTTAATAACATAAAAAATAAAAGCAAAGTGAATAACTTAAATTTCTATATTTCATTATTTATAAAAAACTTGGTCATTAAATATCTTTACACCTGCTTGAAATGCTAAGATATAAATGAATTGGATTCTAAAATTATGAAATCTATGAATCATAACACACAAAAATTATCAATTAAACAGCAGATTTAGATATTCAACTTTAGATTTAAAAAATTAAAGACATCATTTGTTTCCATCATCATTGGCTAAATGTCACAGTAAAATTTGTAATTTCACATTTTCTATATAATAAGGAGCATCAATTTGTAAAGGAGTAGTATATGCATTTAATTTTGAAAGAAGCATTTCTTTTAAATAAAAGAATTTTAATACACAGACTCTTTAAAAATTAAGCTTTTACTGCACTATGTGTTCTTCAAAGGACTTAGTATAGAATAATTTGCAATTCAAGTCTATTAGTAGATTCCTTGTTACATCCCTATGGTGTACACAATGATGTACAGTAAGCTGGAAACACTGCCTTATCAAAGACTCTGTGGTAGACAGAGCATGGTTTTATAACCCCACGTACTCTTATTTCCGAATCTTCACACTAAACCCAGGCTTTGTACTACAATGGATAATGGACTTGAGACTAAATGTAGATTCTTATTAACTATGTATTTCCACTTACTGTATGTTCTATGTCGGAGCACAGTGAAAGTGAATCAATTAGCATAATTATTCTACTTTAATATGTATGCCCTTCCATTTCTTAAACTATATTTATTTTTCTGTTATATACCTCTCTCAGCACATAAATAAATTGACACAACTTTCCTCCTGACAGTGTCTGAAACACATCCATAGGGTAAAGTTCCTGGGAAGGCACCTTGTGAAGAACTACAAGATCCCAAAGTCCTGTGTTTGATTTAATTTTGGTTCCTGCTCAACAAAACCCTGGCATAATTTTTTAACAAAGGTCATGAATTTCCTTTTTTAAACTGAACTACTGCTCAAAGTATGTTGCTATCATGATCCTATCCTACATGTGTTATTATAAAAAATTATGAAACAAAACCCAAGATTTTATTTTCTTCTTATAATATGCCAATCATGCTACATCATTTATTTAATACATAAATGATATAAACATCAGATATTATAAACATCAGCTAAAATGTTCCAGGGAAGAGAAATTACAGTATTAAGAAGTTTTTGGATTAACTAGAGAAAATTATTCCCTTTAGTATGGGTAGCAAAGTTGGGGGAGAGAGAGATGACAAAAAAATGTGCAAGCTAAAGATGGGAATAACGATCTCTCTTATGTTAATGACAAGCAATGTGCAAAGGGTACTGCCGACATCTGGTAGCTGTCAAGAGCTGCCAACTAGGAGCAGAAAGGTGTAAGATGAACCTCAGAGGTCTGAATGTATATTAGAAACCCTGAAGATGGAATATAATTGTGTAAAGTTACCAAAAGAATGAACATGGCTGTATGGTTTATTACTTCATAGACCTTGCTGAATAATACAGGCACCAGAAGGGATCCAACTAAAGACACAGAGGGAAGGTGAAAGTCGGTAAGGCAGTCTCTGATGTTGAGTATCAAACAGTTCTCTATCTGACATCTGAGCATGGGAAAGTGGCTTTGGAGTAGAGATCTGAGGATTTTAGTGTGAATGGGTGTATAGAGAAATAAACTAGCAACATAAATTAATGGCATATTTTAGTGACAACGACAGACATTTGACAACACCTACCAGCACTCCCAGGTTCTACATCCAAATTGCAATGTGATTTTACCTTCTAGCAAGTAGGGAAAAAAGAATAGAGCAAAAGAGAAATGAGACTATACAGATGATATTATATATGAATCATCTAACACCGATTTGTCTAAGGCCGTCTGTAAGTTATTCCATGCTTGTATCTACAGATTACAACAGGATAAAACTGTGTTATTCATGTATGTTACAGCGTTTTGATTAATTAGACTAGTGGATATCACAAAGGAAGCAAAGGTACCTGCTAGCTGGACGAGACCTTGATCTTTGCATTTTAGGAACCATGAGTCATCCTTGAGTCCTGGGTGTTCTCAGGGAACAGCCTAAGTGAGCTCCTGAGTCAGCCTTCACACTGGCTGTGATCCTCCCTCTCCCAAGCTTTACTAATTGCTTCTCTGCCTCGATGTCTCTATCTGAATGTTACTCTTCTCCAGCCATGCGTGGCTGGTGGGGTTTACCATCTCAGTCACGAAATCTCTCCAATTGAGAAGACCTTAAGTCAGTTAGATAAATGTTGGTAACAGCTAAGGTAAGAATACCAATACGGTAGTATTGGATGATTCTTTCTAGGAACTCACTGATGTATTTGAAGACTCCACATTGTAGTAATAAGAGCAGCAGGGCTGCATCCCCAGCACCCCGGCCGCCTGCTAGCTTATGCCCTGAAATAACAACACACAAATTGTATTCATTTAAACACTGCTTGGCCCTTTAGCTCTAGCCCTTACTGGCTAATTCTGATATCCCGATCAACCCATTTCTAATAATCTGTGAGCACTGGTCTTACCGGGAAGATTCTAGTCTACGTCCATCCTGGGTCGGAGCTTCATCGCGTCTGCCCCCGAGAGGAGAGCTGTCGAGTCTGAGCTCACTTCCTCTTCCTCCCAGCATTCTGTTCTGTTTACTCCTCCCATCTATGTTTTAACCTATGAGGGCCAGCCAAGCAGTTTCTTTATTGCTTAACCAATGAAATCAACCGATTGATATATGACACTCCCACATCACCACATGTTGGTAGGAATTTTGATTTCCTTTCTCGCTTGGCAGCTTGCAAAGCACCTTTGGATGCTATGAGAGATAGCCCTCATGGATGAGACTTCCAGCTAAATTATGGCTTGATTCCTCCAAGTTCTTAGTCAAACTGTAGGCTATCTTCAAAAGCAGATTCTTCAGGGAAGCAACCAAGTACAATGACAATTCTTAATATTTGAGTCTCTTGGATCTCCCTGATGAACAACTCAAAGGCAGGTTACACACACACACACACACACACACACACACACACACACACAATTTCCAGTACCTTAAGAAAATAAATACTTCCTGCTTTTTATATACTCTTAAGTGTTAACATCTGTCCTTTCTCCTGCTCCCTCTGTATTATCTCCCTCTCTTCCCTCCACCAGTTAAAGACCCCCATTATTTTATTTCCTTTTCATCGCACCTGTGTTCTAATACAGCTTTTTCTCCCTTCCCAGTATGGTCCCTTTCTGTTTCATCGATCCTACAGTTATTTCAAGTTTTATATTTAAATTTGAAGATGTTGAGCTATGATCCATTAAAAAGAGGAAACGTGGCATTTTTTTTCTGAGTCTGGGTTACTCCACTGAGCCTCAGAGTAAGTAGGATCACAATAGAGAGGGTTGGCAATATTGGTTCCAGAGAACCAGGGTGCTTGTTGGTCTTCTAAAATGACAAGAAGTTGTACCCATAAAACTCAACAATATGTGATCTATATAAGGCAGGCAACAAATAGCTACTGATTGATAGTTAAGTCAGTGGTCTCCAGGGACCAGTCCCACATTTGGTCAGACAGTCCCAAGTGGGAGTTTTAGATGCCTCTTTGTTTTCTAATGAGAGAGAGTCAAAGAAGTTGTGTATTTGGGTGAATGGGGAGGTGGAAAGGATATGGGAGGAGCTGGGGAAGGGGAAACCAAAAAAGATTAATATCTGAGAGTAAAATGTAAACAAAGCAAAATGTCCATGAAAAATGTACATCAGAGAAGAGGGGGAAAATTAAAGGTTTTAAGTACTAAAAGAAGGTGACAGTTGTCACTGCTAAGAGAAGGATCTTGAGAAAAGATATACAAATCAGGTAGAAGGAAGTGATGATAACCATTCTCTAAGATAGCAAAATTCAGGGAAGATATTTCTGGTAGAGGATTCCACAGGCCAATGTCAAGTCCTGCAAACAGGCTAGGTTCAAGATGATCAGCATAAGCAGATAACTGAAACATCATACAGGAATAAAAAGCATAAGTTTCTATCAAAAAATAAAAACCAATCAACTATAATTAGAACAAGATCACTAAATTTAAGGCAGCACAGAACTGCCAAAAGGAACTTGAAATCATACAGTAATATCTAATCAGAAATGCTATGTTCTCATTAAAAGTGTGGCTAAGCTGGGTCAGAGGAGAGTGCATACATTTTAATCAATGTAGACAATGTTCACACACACACACACACACACACACACACACACACACACACACACACACAATGAGACCAAGAACAAGAAAAGCCAAAACAAGCAGAACACAGATTTGTCTTTTTTTTTTTTAAAGTGATGTTAGTGAAATGACTTTTTGGTCTGATTACTAGAAACAACCTTGAGAGGCTGAAAATAAATTATTTCTGTAGGGCTGTCCCCTCATAAAACAAGGCTGCATGGAAAGTAAATGGGTGGTGAGACATGGGGAGAGAAAGTAGACAGCTCTCCTTTTAAAAGCTTGTCAAAATGGATTTCAAGTGAAATCACTAGTAGTCGGCATTGTGTAATGCAGTATACAATAGCACTCAATTTTTAAAAAAAAAAGGAAAGAAAAAAAAAACTAACACTTGGCAAGAGCAAAAACATGTTTTCCATAAAAGATTAATAATTTTGGGGGTTGTTCTTTGTAATGTGTTTTCTTTTCCATCCTCTCCCAGTACAAACACATAAATACTAAAATTTATTTTCTCAAAATAAATATAAAGTATTCAAGATTAGAAATGATTAAAATATATAATAGGATAAAGTATAATAGTGTAAAACAGTTCTGAGAGCTTTACATGCAGCAAATAAAGTTATTGTAGGCAACTCTTTAAGCCCAATCAAGCAAATAACTCATTTACGGTAAAGACTTACTCCCTTAGTTTCCTGTTGTGGGATCCAGGGAACTTGCTATAGCCATGGATATATGCAACTGAACTATTTATAAATACCATCTTGTGTATATTGCAACTTTGACACTTCTAAATTTGGTATTAACCAAATTACAATAAATACTGAACAGTGGTGAACATGGAATAATCATCTTCGGCATATTTTTCAATTTCATGGTAACAGAAACACATTCATAATGGACACTTTCAGAAATGCAAGCTAAGTTTCTACAGTCCTACTGTAAGAGTCTGTAAATGCAGATTTTGTAGAAAGTGTTATTTTCAGTTACTGCAGAATTTTCCTTGCTTGAATTATGAGGCTAGTCCTAATCTCTCCCTGTCCTGTGACGAACACTGTAGTCTTACATTTTCAAGGGCTTAAGGGTCTACATGAATTATCTACTGGGAAAGAGGAAGGTTGGAAGGATTTTCTAATTCAAACATACTGCTATTCAAATACACAAAAGGAGCAGGTAGAAGGAAGTGAAGGTGTTTCAGATATGCTCCAGGGCATGCATCTTTTCAACAGGTATCCTGATATGTCACAATAATCTATATTACAAAGACCTACCGCATGATCCATTGCTGTTACTCTAGAGCAATTATCATGCTATGGGAATGCTGCTTCCACCAAGGACTCATTGCAATGAACATTTTGAGTGTGGGGTTAATTGGAGAAAAGCATATATTGTGTGAAGAGGTGTTGGAAATGTGGAAGAGCAAAGTGGGTGGTTTTTTGGTCTTGTTTTGATTTTAATTGATTGGGGGTTTTTCTGGGGGTGGATGCTGCAGGGGTGAGGGCAGGATATGGAGGGACTGGGATATGAGTAGGATTGGGTTGCATACAGTGAAATTCCCAAAGAATCAGTAAAGAATTATGTTATTAAAAAATGTTTGTTACATTGACAGTTTGCTCTAGACAGCAGTCACTTACGTGGATTGAGTCAAAGAGCGGGCATCGTTAAACATCTTCAGATCAGGCACACTGTACAGCTCTCGGTTTAGAGAACTGTTTTGAAGTGAAATAGGAAGATCTTAAGACAACAATATCATTTACTCAATTGTCTCAGCTGCATAATGACGTTCTGTTTGCTTTTGAGTGTGAGGAATCTTGAATTGTTGTCTAAAGTAGTATGATATCGGAGTAAAGGTCACTTTAGTTTACATATAAAGCTGGCTTCCCTGTTTCCTTGCATGAGTCATAATTCTTTAGCTGAAAACTTGACATTTTAGCTATTGTAATATGGCAGCTGCAAATCAGAAATTTACCCCACCTTTCATTACATGTGTTACCATTTCTTACTTTTACTGGCTTTTTTTTTTGGCTTTATAAGACTATTTCTGCAAAGATATATTCTCTTCACATTCTGTCCATGGAAATGTTAAGTCTCTTAGTCCAAAGAAGTGTGTGTGAGGTCACGTGGGAGACATAGTGATGCCTTCAGCACTCCTAGGCGATTTATAACTCTATCTGGGCCTTCACTTCCTGCATATACAACAACCAAGGCCACATTGAATCGAAGATAAGGACCTTGCCAGTTTGTCCCAAAGTACATGAAATAAATCTGCTTTGTAGTATGGCATTTTAGGTTTTCAGAATTATAAGTGAAGTTTTATCCCCATCCCCATTATCACCTGAGTTTCACTTAATTTTTTTCATTTTAAGGGTTTTCATTGGGTTCTTCTTAACTCCAGCTGGTATCTCTGTTAAAAATAGCTGTGAACCAAAACAAAAGCTGCTGATTTTTCTTTCTAGTACATGTCTTGAGAATAGTGTTACCTGCACGAAGTCAACAGTGTCAAATTAAACTAAGACAAGCCCTGAGAATGAACACAGGGGTCTGAAAGAAATCATTTTTCTGAAGATGGTAATTTGTAAGGGAAGCTCTGCTTCACTCTCCAGTGTTTTGTGAAGGTTGCATTTCAAGGCTTGGATACTTACAAGACTGGTAGTTTTCAAATTGAGCATGTAACACAGAAAAGTAGACAGGATAATAAAAGCGAAATGCCAGAGAAAACAATAGATTTATTGTGCTACATCCAGTTTTTCTTCTAAATCATCCTGGGATTGTTACAAGCTTCTGGTTAATTTCCAGAGATCTGTGAAAGTCAATTACATAACTTTTGTCACTGTTCTTGCTGCTTTTTTGCAGGGGAAGATTTCTTAAGCACCTCATTCTGCTGCTCCATAAGTATTTTATCCACTGGCTCTTCTTAAATCATATATGAGATTGTACCACTTGACTTCACAACAGCCTAGAATATCCCTTTATCTTACTGGAAACAAAAGCTACGCTCTTAAGACTGCTAATGTATATAATACTTGATGACTACAGTGTAGCCTTTCCTGTTTCTTCTGCTACTGTTCAATGGTCTGTCTCGTTTATATCCTGGCTAGTCATCAAACATTGTTGGTCTTTGCAGGCACCTGAGAGATCCTGTTTTCACATTCACAATTTACTGTCTAACCTCACTTAGGTCTATTTGTGTTTCTTATTTATTTCAACTAATATTTACATAGGACAGACTACATTCTAGCCACTTTCTAACAGTTTATTTGAGTTCTTTTCTCAGACATCAGCTACCTTTTTCAATGATCTGTAACTAATTCATGGCACTCTAATTCATGAGCTCTCTAATTCATGGTACCCCCTTCCTTTATCATGAATACTTCTTTACCATCTTTACTTTAAAATTATGCCCCACAAAATTTTGTAAAATGTTTGTAAAATTGCAAATCTCTACTAAAAATAACATCTTACAACATTTTGCAGTTTTTATGTATTATCTTCACTGCTTATGGTGAAAACTTAAAAGGCAATTGTAGTTCCATCTTGTACTTCACTGAGTTCATGTGAAACTTAAGTCCTATATCAAGATAGATAATAAACACTTCTGTCAAGTTAACATTGTCCATTGAGGTTAGGGATCACTTTGACACTGTTATTTTATACTAAAATAGTAGAGTCTAAGAAGTAAATTAGTTAAATCAGAGATCAGACCAACAAAGAAAAAGAAAACAGTTCTACAATTTAAAGAAATCAGAAAAAAAGCCAAAATTTGCATCAAGAAAGAAAATGCTTGTTGATAGTGAAATAAAAAGCAGCAGAAAATATTGTACTTCAAAGACGTTGTGTAGTGAAGTAAAAAAAAAATACAGCAGAGAATATTGTACCCCAAAATGCTGTGAATCAAAGTTCCTGGAAAGAAATACCACCTCACACTGAACTCTCTACAAAGGCAATGAACAGCTTAGAACAATGATTGTTCTAATATTGTAAATTCAGGACCAAATTATATTAGGCTATTTTTAGTCCCCCCGCCCCCATAATAGCCATTACTTGTCCACCACTGTGTCTGACCTAGCATCCTTGTGACTGTGGTCAAGTCATTTTGGGATGTACAAACAGACCCCTAGCTTCCACCAGCCCAGAAGCTAAGGATGTCATCAGGTAGCATCTGAAGTCAGTAATAGAGATTTCCTTAGGTGGAGCTTGGTGAACCCAGTGGAAGATGGGGAAAAGGATCGTAGGAACTAAAGGGGTCACCAGGAGAACATGGCCACAGAATCAACTAAGCAGGACTCAAAGGGGTTCACAGAGACTTTAGCAGCAGTCATGGAGCCTGAATGGATCTGTGCTGGAGTCCAGTCTGAGAGGCATTCTGGATGGAACTAAGGAGTGGGGCTGTAGTCAGCTCTGACATAATTTTAGTCAGGCCTCCAGACCTCAATGCACCAGTGAGTATGCACCGCACTCCTGCCTCCTCCATTCCTGTGACACCAAGTACACATCAGAGAGAAGACCTGTTCGGGGCTGTTAGATCTCTCATGAAACTGTGTACTGGGGCAATACAACCTGGTCAGTGAAGACCTCATCCAGTCCCTGCCTCACCCTCCATTCTTTCTACCACCTGTCCCCCATTGTGACCAAGACTAGAGCTTTACTGCACTGCCACTTTGGTGAATTCTTAACTGAAGCCATAAACTGGCTAGTAAATCAAATCTAACAAATACAGAAGCTATTTTTGAGTATTATTAAAATAGATTCCCTTGCTTTGACACAATTTACCTACCCGATGTACTCAAACTCACTCGTAATTGGGTTCTAGCCATAAATAAAGGTCAGTGAGTCTATAATTTGATATCCTAAAGAA
>NC_022027.1:27095796-27099137 GCF_000317375.1 Microtus ochrogaster
AAAAGTGTTGCCATATTGACTTGTGAAATTTAGATAGCTTAAATAGTCACTAATATTTTACTGCAGAAAAAAACCTTTATATCTTCCTTTAAGATGAGAACTGCTGTTTTGCATAGACAACACATAAAACATGTTACAGAGACCACTTTTACTTCTATGAAGAAGGGAAGACTGCTAAAGCTCACAGTCAGTTCAGATAACGGGATTTAGAGAACTGGGAACCATCACCAGAACAAGTCCTCTATGTAGAAACCAAGTAGAGTAACAGAAGTAAGAGAATCTGCAAGGGTGAAATGTTTGGCTTGTCTTGATTAAGGTGGATGATAACTGAGCCTATAGAGCAGAAAAATGTGGAAGATGGTAAAATCAAATACGTAGTAACAAAAGGAGATTGATGACAAAGGAAAGTCCTGAGGAAGCCTTCACAAGATCCATACAAGGTAATGGCAAAAGGTACAGGGAGAGGAAGACGCAAGCAGCCTGATCATGTTAGAAATTAGTACGAGAAATGAGGACACTAAGAGAGACATACATAGATCTAATCTACATGGGGAGTAGAAAAAGATAAGATCTCCTGAGTAAATTGGGAGGGAGCATGGGGACCTTGAGGGAGGGTTGAAGGGGAAGGGAAGAGGCAGCGGGGAGCAGAGAAAAATGTAGAGCTCAATAAAAATCAATAAAAAAATAAATTAGTAGAAGAAACAAATCAGGAATGTGCAGTGAACACATGATTAGCAAAAGTGCCAAGAACACACATGGAGGAGGAATTGTTTCTTCAATAGATGACATTAGAAGTACTGGCAGGCTCTATGCAAGAGAAACCCTGTCTCAAAAAAAAAAATCTTGGGATACTTTTTCCAGGTCTTAGAAAGGTCACCTCCGTCTAGGAGAGGGATTGTTTTATGCTGCCTGTGAAGTCTTTATCTAACACCTTTTACTCAGTTTACTCTGGTGAGGAAGCTAAATTCACAGATCTTCCCAAATCAACAGTGAAGAAAATCCAGGGGGAGATCCAGAGGAGACCTAGCACTTACTGTTTTGCATTGGTTTAATAGGATCATTTAGTTCCATTTGGTTCAATTAGCAAACCTCTACCCAGAACTTACAAGGCACAGCAGAGAGGCATCCCCTGGCTGACAGTTGAGGCAGAAAATGCCTCCACAGAGGCAAGGTGCATGTGATGACAGAGGCCATTTACAACCCTCAAGGCTTTCTTTTATCATCCAATTGTAGCTTGCTCAGCCTAGGCCTTTAACAAGCACAGAAGCTGCATTGTTTTTGAGACACAACTTTTATTATGAGTGATTTTTAATCCTTCTGCAAAGAGTTTCTGGTGAATCTGCTGCCAAGCAAGTTGTTAAAGCTTAAGCACACACACTGGGTTAACAACATAAGGGTCAAAGATCATTTAGGCAAACAGCTACAAAAGATCAAGTACTGCTGGGTCTAATAGTAGTTTACAGTTTATTTGTTCCAATTAGGCTGTTCCCAGAGCCACTGATAGAAGAGGATTCAAATGTGAAAACCATGTTGAAACAAAGTTTGACCTGGCTTCAATATTCACAATAATAAGTACTTTGAATATTCAACATATAATGAGGATTAAATTTATCCCAATAGGATGATAAAATAGTTACAAAACAAGACACACTGGATATCTTGTTGTAAGATTCTTGGGTGTTACTAATGATGATGGTACCTAAGTTCAAATACATTGACCAACATTTATAATCTTTTCATTATACCCACATAATACTATCTTTAACCACATTGCTGATTACTTTGAAAAGTGCTTTTTGAATGTTTGGAGAGATAGCTCACTCAACAATGTTCTCACATGTCCAGCACCTACATAAATACCAGATGTAGTGCTATACAACCGTAATCTTAGTGCTTGGGAGACGGAAATAGGAGGATCTCTGAGGCTAGGTAAACGGTCAGTCCAACTGGATCAGCAGGTTCCAGGCTCATTAACCTGTCCTTAAAACAAGGTGGAGAACAATTGAGGAGAAACATCTTTTGCTACATGTCCTAATAGGTAGCATACAAGACACACATACTTAGTGTTAAGTGGAAAATCTCAATATGTCTTGCTCACCAGGCCACCTAAATTGTTTACTGAGCTACAGATCAAAAAAAAAAAGAAAAGACACTATCAAAAAGGAGGGGTGGACTACATCTAAGTAGTTACACAAAGCTTGCTCTTGGGTCTTTGCCCTCCATATACATTCAAACGTTTATCTAGGGACATACAGACAGGCATGCATCAATACTTAATAAGTAAATAAATCATCATAGATTACATACACAAAGCAATGTTGCAAGAAGATTCACTTTCTCTTTCTTAGTTCTCTCTCATCGTCTACTTATATCATTCTCAGAAGCTAATGTTGAGGTAGAGAATTCATTTGGATTTCCTTCTTTCTGGAAGGTATATTCTAATCAAGAATAAGCTGGAATTTATTAAAAGTAGGAAAATTGTTGTGGTGAAAATGCTGAGCTGCATTAATTATCTTGAGAGTAAAAAATGCTTTCATGATGGGAGCCTAGATTTAAATGCTAAACACCATGGATTTTCTGAGTATTTACTTTGTTTCAAGTAGAGCTGAGATTTCACATTCAACAATCCAATGTTTTTTTTTTTTCATTTCTAGACCTCCAAAGAGGAATGCGTGCAGAGCCTTGTTGGCAATATTAAAGCTGTTGCTATCTTTCCCTGAATCTCTTGGATCAGCCTCAAGAAGAAACTGTACTCATATAACACGGTGGCACGGAGCTTATTGATATTCTCATTTGATGATAGTATCACTTTCTCCTCAACAATAACTTCAGCTTAAAGTAACGGAAAAGGAAAGCAGATAGGGCCTGAAGTAATTAACTTCAACACATACTCCTAGATGCTGCTTTTTGGAGCTATGTATATTGGGAAATATTATGAATACTCTATAGCTAATATGTAATTAGGAACTTTCAGAAATGTAAGTCACATCTCCTTGCATTTGTCATATCTGCTGAATACCCAATGTGAGATAACAAAAAAATATTTGCCACCTATTAAGCTTTTAGAATATTCTTTGCTAGGTTAAATCATCTTCATCACCACTTTGTGAATTGGATGTTATTGTATTTATTTTATCTCTTGTCCAAAGTTAACATTTAAAAGGTGTAGAGCTACACTGAAGCATATTTGTCTGGCTTCATACTGAGTTCTCAGAAGCACTACAGTCATAAAAGTCAAAGACTACAGGTGTAGGGATATAGCACACTGGTAAAACACTTGCCTACCATGCACAAAGTCTAAGATTCAACCTGCAACATCATATAAAATAAGACCAAAATAG
>NC_022027.1:27099247-27132542 GCF_000317375.1 Microtus ochrogaster
GGTGTAGGGATATAGCACACTGGTAAAACACTTGCCTACCATGCACAAAGTCTAAGATTCAACCTGCAACATCATATAAAATAAGACCAAAATAGAAATACAAAGACTCTGTGTTAATTTTATTATTGGTTCTTTGAATAGTGTCATCACAAAACTCTCTGTGTATACTATGTAGTAATTATAAGTCAGTCACATACAACTGAGGTTATAGAATAATGACGACTCCTGTAACCCCTATAGGCAAGTTACATGACTAACGTTCATTGTACAAAAAAGTGAAGTAAACTCTCATCTTGTCATCTCTATGCAACATAAGAGATTTATAGCGTCTGCTTCCAGTATCTGTTCTTAAGAACATCTTTAGGGGCTTCCTGTCTCATATGTGTGCTAGGGCTTCTTTTATGTATTTTCTTTTTTTACCCTACAGGTCGTTGAGTATATACCATGGCTTCCAGTTTAGTATTTTTATGGGATTCTTGATTGCACAAATGAGTATATCTTAGCACATATACCTACTTGTTGTGCTTTATTTTGGACTCTTTATCTTCCGTTTGTTTGTTTTGTCCTATTCTGATATGTTCACTTTTTATCTTTTATATTTTATTTCACTGTATCAGTATCCATTAGAAACCTGCCTGTTTCCTATTGGGCAACAGAAAAAGTAGATCCAGATGAGCAGTGAGGTGAGGAAGAACTGGGAAGGGTAGAGAGAGCGGGAAACCATAATCATGGTATATTATGTGAGAAAATGACTAAATATATATGTGATATAGATGGGTAAAATATTTTAAGTATGAAATATACATATACAAATATACCATCTTGATCTTAAATATAAAATAGATAGATGGTTATGATTCATATGGTAATTTTGGTATCAAATTGCCTCAAATTAATTATAGTTTTTATTTTAAATAAGATCTAAAATATAAATTATTTTACCTTCATAATTTTCCAAAAGTGATAAGTATCTACAGAGGTAAACAAATAAGTGAATTTTCTTATCTTATTCTTTTATTCCTGTTCTTCTTCTTTAATTAAAAAAAAATGCTGGATGCCTCTAATACTCTTACTATCTTAGGTAAAAGAGAAAGAAGGTAGCATGTGCTCACCACGGTTTTTTGAGCTTGAAGAACCAAGTGAATGCATTAATGCCCATAAAGTATGTGCAGATGAAAAAAATAAACAGAAATGCTAACAGCTGATGTGGGAGATAGAAGTGATAAGTAAGGAAGATGTAGAGAACCAAAGACAACTCAGAGGTTGAGAGCTAAAAACAAAACAAAGCCAAGCTAAAGAGAAACCACAATTGATACTTCCAGAACACCCCTTTACTTATGATGTATACTTCTGTTTTAAGAAGAACAATCACCACCTCTCTTCATTTATTAAAGAGAATCATGGTATTAACTTTGAAAACAAAGAACAGAGATGAGAAAGGGGAGAGGAGAAAGAAGGAAAAGAAAGAAGAAAAGGGAGAGTAGAGTAGGCTGGGGTAGGGTAGCATAGGGTAGAGTATACTAGGGACTAGTAGGGTAGGGTAAGGTATGTAGGGTAGGTTAGGATAGAGCAGGCTAGAGTCTAGTAGGGTGAGTTAGAGTAGAGGGAGAGGGGCAGTTACTTATTAGTAGGATAATAAGCACATATGGAGAACTCTAGGAGATTTAAAATGCTACGTAGTAAAAAACCCTTAAATGTAAAGTCGATGCCGAGAAGTGGGTATAAAAAATAATAGAAAAAAGATTTAACCATCAACTATTAATTGCTCCTCCAATAAGGTTGGAGTTTCAGGGCCTCTCCCCTAACCATGCTGAGATTTTGAACAGCTTGAGCTGTAGCAAGCCACCAGAGAATTTATGAGTTGATTTGTATCAACTTCATAGCTGTTGTCACCACCTACAGTACCCATTTTTATTATATTGTTTCCCACTGTCTTCTGTGAAGTTTCTTGAGCCTTGGATGTGATAAAAATGACCTAAACAGAGCTAAGCAGTAAGAGTTAAACTTTTGCTTTTTTCAAAAATACATTTTCAAATCTTAATGTTGCCTCTGCTCTTCATAACAATGATATGCTTTTATTTTAAACAGTATGCAAAAAATAGACTAGAAATATAGTTTTACAAACAATATTCTCAAAGTCATAACATTTGAAAAGATAGATGAAGAATAATATTCAAGACTGGTATATGGAAAACGGATCTTCATACAAAAAAAAAAGTGTTTGCAAGCCATGCTTGAAAATTTAAATAATTGTTTTCTAACCAGTCTTCTAAAACATAACTTGTCAGCTGCAACTATGTCTTATAAAATATCTTGTTATAATTATAATTATTCTTGCTTTTGCCCTTGTTTCACTTGCTCTTAAGCTTTTATTTCATTTTTTTTTGTGCTCAGATAAACTGCTATAAAGTATTAGACATCTCTCAGAATTAAATTGAGGTTCTAGCATTACTTATCACAAAAATGTTTATTGCTATTTAAGGTTGTAAATTAACATGTTCAGGTTTTAGTAGAAAATGATTCCCACCTGCTCAGCCCTGCCCTGCTTGTTCCTGCCCTTCCTGAAAGTCTTTTAAGCTGTTATTTCAGCTCTCCAACTAATTTTCAAAGGCAGCTGTGGTACAACCCCAGCTCGTACATCAAAGACTCTCACCCCATGGTTGCCTTCAGTGAATGTTGAACTTGAAACTATGAGGCTTTGCTGTAAAGGAGAGGAATTCCTGTCAATGAACCTTTGCAACTCGTACCATAACAACACAGAGTGTGCAGCACAGAGACAGTTACAGCTAACTCAGGCCATCCCATTTGTTCCCTGGCATTCCTCACCCACAACTCCTGCTTAGAGCTGACATTACAGCTCTGAAATCTATTTACAACTGTTGAACCTTGACGTTTTGCTTACATTTGTGACTCACAGATTATGAAGGGAAAACAAAAGAAAAAGTGAACTATGTAATCTATTTTTCCTTTGGACCTCACAGAAATAATAATATTTGCTTCTTCTCTCAGTGGGAGGGATTTTATATATTCCATCTGTAAATGTTCACAGGGATATAAATCTGATACAGAAATAAAGTGTATCATTTCTTGGAAGCATGGTAGTGGTTCTCTTTAGTTCTTAAGGACATAACAGCAAATAAAGAGAAACTTTGAGATGTCTTTTGCCTAGGGAAAAGAAATGCCCCGGGATTTATTTAGTCAGGTAATTTCACCCATTGTCCATTTCCATCAGCTCCACAATTATCGTCTGTGTAGTCAGAGAACAATAAAGTCGCATAACCTCGGCACTCTTAAAGCAGAACATTGTCTGAGATCACAAAAGCTGTGGTATCCACATTGACTCTGGAGAGTGGCAAAGCACCCGAGCCAGATATTTAATGGGGATGAAGAGGCAGAACCAAACTTAGAACCAGAAGCAGAGAAAAAGGTTTCCATAACACTCTTATAACACTCTGATTATCTCTCTGTCTACTCTCTTCTTTGAGCAGAATTACCCCTGTAGCCTTTAGTGGACAATGAGGGCTTATCTAGCACCTGTTCTGCATACATACAAAAAGAAATCAGTGTTCATTAGGAATGTAAAAATACATGGATGTGCTCACTATTTTGTTGTTGCTGTTTGTTTTTGGTTTCATTTTTTGATTGTACAAATCAAGAAGCCACACAGTTTAATATAACAATAGTCATGAGTCTTATAATCATTACAGATGCTTGGGCCAAAAGTCTATGACCTTCTTTCACTGACCTTCCTCTGTGGTACACATCCATTCCATGAGGAACTCTGTTAACATAACCATCACAATAAACACGGAATCCTGTTGCCTCTCCAGGACTCAGCCACCACTCTCTCTCATCTAGGGATCTAGGACAGCTCCCGGACTCTTTTGCTGCTTCTATCTTTGCTCTGGACCAAGAGTCTCATTACACCCACAAGAGTGCCCTTCATAAAATGTCATCAAATTGGGTCATACTTTTTGCTTGGAACACCACAATGGCTCACCATTTCACTGAGAAGTAAATGTTAAGGTTCTGATAATGACTAAGAGGGACTTGAATGATCTTTGTCACCCTCATATGAACTCAAATCAAGTCAATCTTGCCTTCCATCATCTTGGCCTCCTTACTCTAGAAATACACTGTACACCGTTTAAATTGCCTGTGCTGCCTGCTATCCTGGAGTGCAATTCACCTTCCAGCCATTGCAGTGATTTCCTTAACTTTCAAGTCCTAAGTAAAATGTCAGTGTCTCAATGAATCAATATTAACAGTCCCATGTAAACTGAAAAGTATCTTACTTCCAATTTTCCCATTATTTATTCTCTGTTTTATTTACATTTCATTTTCCTCAAAGTATTGATCACTCACCTGCCACGTACTTTCTTTCCTATGCTGACTGTTCTGTCCCATTCACTAAAATGGACACTTAGAGCACCAGGAACCTCTTTTGGCCTCTAACGGGGTTTAGTGGGTTGAACAATGGCATATACTTAATGTTCAACAAATATGTACCAAATAATCAAATGTAATTAAAAAAGGAATACAAACTCTATCTTTTAAAATATCAGATGCCAATACTTAGCAAAGTATTTTGCTCATACTCTCTGATCTCCTCTCCAAAAGGTATGAGGTAAGTATTGCTTTTCTTGGCTGCTATAGAAAGTGATATTCCACAATGTTTTTCATTTGTTCAAGGTTGCACAGCATGGAAGTGTCAGAGTCAAGGCCAAAACTTACATTCAACACTAAAGCTAAAGCTTGAATGTTAACTGTCTCTGACATGCTGAAAGTAGCAACTCATTTCACTCAGCTCTGTGTAAAGAAGAGACAGTTTTATGCATGAAATAATTTATGTTTTCTGGACTGAGGAAGAGAAATTATCCTGGCTTATGTTATTCCAGAGCATAGTCTAAATTTAGAAGTATCTTCACTTGACACTAGCTTGTAATTATCACTGAGAAAGGTAAGTAAAACAACAAAGTGTGTCATTTCATTTTAGAATACATTTTATGTTTGTTGTCAATTTTATTTCTCTGCATGTGTGTGTATGTGTATGGAGCGGGGTAGTGGGGTTTGTGTTTGTGTGCAAATACCCACAGAAACTAGAAGAGGGCACTTGCTCCTCTAGATCTGGGATGACAAGCAAGTTGTGAGTTGCCTGATGTGGTACTAGTTTCTGAACTGGAGTCCTCTGCAAAAGCCAGAAGGCGCTTAACTGCTGGGCTGTCCCTTTAGCCCAGGAACAAAGTGAAGTTGACCATTTTCTACTTTTTTTTCTTTTTCTTTTTTATCCCATCCTATTCTCGTTCTCAGTTCTCCCCTAACAATAATTGTAAAGTATCTCTAATACTTGACTTCTGTTCTTTACTTCTAACACAACGCTGTAATGTACTGGCATTTCATTTGTATTCTAATAAATAAAGCTTGCCTGAAGATCAGAAAAAGAAATGGCCCCACCGGTTAGCTTTACAGACTAGGCAGTGGTAACACACACCTTTAATCCCAGCAGCCACACTAGTTGCCATAGAAACTGAGTGGTCCATGCCTTTAATCCCAGTGGTGCACGCCTTTAATCCTAGAAGTAGAGAGGACTATAAAACCGGAGACAGCTCTCAGGCTCAGTCTCATGCTGAGGATTCCCGGAAGCAGGATAGCCATTTTCGGACTGAGGAGGAAGTAAGAGCCAGTGGCTGGCTGCTTTACTTTTCTGGTCTTCAAGTTGAACCCCAAGATCCATCTCTGAGTTTTTATTAATCACACTTCACTGAAACACTAACAAATTAAACATATTGAAATCAACTAGATAACTGATTTTATTCATTGAAATCGTTTGTTGATGGTCATATAATGCAACTGATCAGTTGACTGTCATCAAGGGTCACTAGTTTGTGTCCAGTTGGCCCACAGTCTCAAGAATAACACTGAGTCCTGACTGCACAAAAGACATAGTCCTTAACCTCTCTAGTAAACAAAGCAGATGTAAGAAGCAGTTGCCTCTTTATGCACATAACCTTATTTCAAGTTGAAATTTTTCTCATCCAGCTAGAGGGTAATTTGTATCCATCCGTATCATGTGTCATTCCTGGCTCAATTTATGTCTTAGATCCCAAACTTCCCTAGGAGAGGGGGCTGAATACAAATATGCACACTAACTCACTAAATACTGACCTCACAGGCAGCCTTGTACTGAGTAGACTCTCAATGTGTGCATTCGGATAAAAATATCCTATCTACTCCCTGCTGAGGCACCCGCCACCCACGCCAACACTTCACTTTCTTTCGCATTTGGCTGGTGAGTCATATCAGTGCTGGCAATTTATATTAAATGATTCAATCCCAATTTCTGCTTCTTATTCTGTTTCTTCTTAGATTTTTCTTTATGTGTTGTTATTGTTGTTTGGTAACCCCAAAACCCTCACAGTGGCAAGACTATGGGAACAAACACAGAGGGATCTATACACGCTAAACAGACTGCAGGCATTTCAGTGCACAAAACAACATTTTCTTTTAGAATTTAACATTCATCGTGCTTAAAAATATACTCCAATAGATTGTCTTTTTAAATGGTAAATTAAAACAGCAGTTGTCCCTTCCTGAGCAAGTTCAGTGAACACATAACACATACTGTAGGGCCAGGCTATGTCCCATTTTCCCTACAGTATGTTCCCTTTAACTGCAACTGACTTTTCTTTGAGTGCATTCTAAAGTATTTTTAAATCAAAGTTATTATTAAATTAAACAAGAGAAGATTTGGTGTGTGCAAAGCAAACAAAAACATTTACAGAATAAACTAACTATGCCACCTGTAGGGATGATCATTTACATATGCAAGGCTTCTGGTTCTTTTAATGCCAAAGACATTCCTAGGCACAGGGACCCGAAATAACCATACCTATACAATTCAGAGTACTATCTTGAATTTACTGGAAAAAAATATAGACCAAATTTGCTGCAGATTTTCATCTTACTTGCATGTACTTATTACAATAGTTCACATTTCCTTGGAATAGTACCAGGCTAGTTAAAAATGTCAATTATATAATAAGGACCTCCAAGGATCTTTAGAAATACATACTCTATCAGTTTATTGGATGACTGGAACCAAATATAATTTTAAAATTTTATTTATATTTTCCCCTATTATTCTTGCCATGACACTGAAGTTATTACTTACTCCAAGAGAGGCAGACCTTATCTTCATCCTCACTGAAGTTATTGAGCTGTATTAGATGTCACTTGAAATAAGATACCAAAGATCCCACACACTAAATCATCCCTTGCATCATGGCACTTGGTGCCTTCACCACATTAATTCTCCTGAAACAATGCCATCTCCCTCTCAAATCCATCCCTAAAATCCATTTCTTCAGTCACTGTTCTCTTTTGTATTCCTCAGAAAGTTTCCATAGTTTCAATGTTCTCTCTGAAATGAAAGTCAGATTACTTGTGCTCTGATTAGCATCTCTTCCCTGAAGAATTCCAATTTTATCTTCCTATCTAGTCCCTCTCCAGATGTGCCAAAGTAAATCGTGGTGATGATGTTCTACTTTTTTTTCCTCCTCAAATGTCAACACACGCCTGGCTGTAAGGAACTTTCCTTGTAACTGTCAGCAGGTGTGTAAAAGATTACTGAACACAGAGTAATTGTCTTCCCTATTATGTATGAAGAAGATATGTCAGAATAAGGCTCTCATGAAGAACTTAAAGTACACTCATGAAAGCCATGTTCAAGGTTCCTGAGAATTTTAGTACTACAAAATTGTCAGAGGATGATCAAGAAGGAAGCTCACAACTCTGGGATTTACATATTCCAAATTTTGTCATGGGAAGACAACAAGAATCAGCTACAGCCAAACAAAGATAAGGCTTCATATGAAGCACTTACTTCCATGCTTCATATGTTCATGAGTAGTTTCCTCCCTAGGGTGAATGTGACCGAAATAACATACAAACCCACTCACTATGTATTCATCCGAGAGAGCAATAGTGATATAAGCCAAGTAAGACTGAGAGCAGAAACGAAACGTGATCAGTTCCACCTCTCCAACATGCTCAGGATCTCTGCCTAGTTTTGATTTTTCTCTATTTGCTTCATGTGACAAGAACCAGATCTGTATCAACTTGTTATGTAGATGAAGGTTTGAAAGAACATATCTTCCTGGCTGCATCACTAGCAACCTACACATCAATCAGTGATCAGAGTTAGACCACCACAAACCACCACACTCCCTGGGATGAGGTATCATAGAACAAAATTTTGAAGACTTGAGTAACCACACTCTCCAAACTAGCCTTACCAATAAAAATACTGAAAGATCTCTGTGCTTCCCTTTTCCATGTCTAGTTGGCATTTGGTATATCATTATTGATCATTGGATTTTGACTTGGAAAATAAATTAAGGCATATTGTTATAGACTTCATAGACTCTAAATAGTGAGAAAGGCAAATCTGTCTATTTCTCATTCTACATGCTTCAGTCTGTGAGGACCTTGTAGAGCAAAAGGACTTCAACCAAAATCTTAACTTTTTCCATTAATATGTTTACAACCATGAACATGTACTTAAACTTTTATAGGTTTCATTTCCTCAGTCATGAGGAAGTAGTATTCAGGTAATGTTTAACAAGTGCATACAGTATATTCTACACTGTCCTAGAATCTGGATTTACATAGTGAAGGGATTGCTGACAATGTTATCTTCACAGAATTTCTACTAGGTAGCACTGAAATAGTTCTACAGAATTAAAACTAAAGACCACATGGGTTAGTATACAAACACATAATGGTACCTGGAGCAGAGTAAACTTTCATAGGGTGTTGATGATGATAATGGTGATTATGAGGATGGCAGTGATGATAATGACATATACTTCACTGAGGAAAGCAAACCATATTTGAACAACAATAGCTATTAGTGAATTATTTTATGTGATTGTCTCCGAGATTGAGAACCACATATGATATAAGAGAGAAATAGTTTAGAACCTCCCAGCTCCTAAGAGAAAATTAGTATTTAACAGGGAGTGTTCCATCATGGGGGAATTATTTTCTGTCTTTAAAGGTACTAGGCTTTCATCTTTACTTTTATTTGATTTGAACCTTCACAAAAAGCAGCTACTGTACATTTCATGGTGTGAATCGACTACCACTAAATAATTACACTTATGAAGTCATATCTCTTTAGACATGTAATAATTTTGATGTCAGTTGCATGCCCTGAACAATTAAGAGTTCCAAACTTACATGTTTATTAGTTTTCAGTGTAGAATGGAAATGGTTACAACCCTGATCTTAGGTCCATGCAAAGCTGCTGTCTGCATCAAAGAGATCTTTCACATACATACGTATGATGCCAATTATAATGGCCTCACACCCTGGCTTAGTAACTTTGTACAGTCTGTCCATTTACGTGTCTATCTATCTATTAGGACTAGGCCATTTATCTCAGACACATTAATATTCTGTATAGATAACCAGTGATGGATTATTTGCACAAGTAATGAGTAACCATCGACAAACTCATCCATTTATTTATTTAGTTGGCCACTATAAATACGTGTCTTTTATTCATCTTTGTTTTGAAACAGAAAAACAGAATATGAGCTTAACTATAAATGGGTCATAAGAAGAAGTATCAGAGAAATTAATCAAAATATATGCTCTAAACTTAAAGTTTTTCAAACTGCAGATATTAGACTAAAAAAACAACCAGATTGTCAAAATCTACTCAATTATGTTGTAAAATCTATGGAAATTTTATTGCTCCAAAATTAAGGTAATATTCTCAGACAAAATATTTGCTAGATCTAAAGTTCTCAAAAACATTCACCCATTGAAAGTCTAATAAAATTTACTAATCCAAAATATGAAGATATATTAATAAAGAAAATCTTGTGTTTGGTAGACTTGAGTGTTTGTGTTCATTTATGTATGTGTTGTGTGTTTTTATGTCTGTACGCATACTTATGTGTTTATGTATATGTATGTATTTATGTGAGTGTCACGTTGGTATGTGTGTATGTGTGCGTCTGTGTGTTTGTGATTCTGAAGATCAAAATTGGGACATTATTCATGCTATTTGTTCACCTGATTGTAAACAAAGGCTACATTTTTGTTTCCTGATTGCCCAGTCTCAGGTAATCACACAGAAAGTTATATTAATTAAAAGCTAAAGTATGTATATTATTACAAACTACTTGGCCTATTAGCTCAGACGTTTTATCAACTAGCTTTTACAACTTAAATTAGCCCATTTTTTATGATTCTATATTTTACCATGAGGCTCATGGCCTGTTAACTAACATCTTGTGTCTTCAGCAATTGCTTGCATTTCCCTTGATTACACTTTTTTTTTCTCTCTCTAACTCTGTTTGGATTTCCTGTCTATTTATATTCTATCCTTCCATATGCCAAATCAGCTTCTTTGTAAACCAATGGTAATAAAACATATTCACAGCACACAGAAGAGTATCCCACATCACCTGACGCTTAGCTAAACACTGAGACAGAACTCATCATTTTAGTGGTTTATTCACTGAAAATTTAGCTCTAACTTCAACTGTAGATACTCATGGTTATGATACTTAACTCTGCCTACATTGAAGAAAATGTACTGTCAGCCCCACCAAAATTATTAAATTAAGATAATCAGTAAGTATGGCTTTCTTTGCTTAACAATGTTATTTTATTATCTCTTATGTATGTGTGTGTGTGTGTGTGTGTGTGTGAGAGAGAGAGAGAGAGAGAGAGAGAGAGAGAGAGAGAGAGAGAGAGAGAGAGAGAACAACTAATATTGAAACATCTTTGCTGAAACTTCTAGCTTTTTCTCCAAAACTAATTACCTCCAACTTGAAAGGCACCCTGGTGGAGTAGTGATCTTTATTTATACATTTTAATGCTAACTAAAGCCAAATCCTAAAGATTGTGAGTGTAGTAGATGCTTCTCTCTTAAGAGTGAGTGGGGTAATGAAGAGAGGAGTCCTGTTTGTCAGAGAGACACACAAATACATGTGTCTTCTAGTTCTTCAGAAATGACTTTTATTCAAGAAACATAAAACCCTCTTAATCGCAAAGGGACATCTGCATCATTGCTCGTCACAACACAGCTTATTGACCATTTCAGAATAAGTCACAGAAAAATCATTAAAGCCAGAGGTCCAGGAAGACTGATACTAAGCATTGCCTACTAGACAAACAGACCACTGCAATCATGTGCATAGCAGGTGTGTTTGTAAGCATAACAGTATCCTGTTCAACATTCCAAATAGACGGATATTCTAGCAAGGTTTCTGATGCTGAAATAAAACGGATGGCCAAAAGAACTTGAAGACAAAAGGTATATTTAACTTGGAGGTTAATAATTCATCACTGAGGGAAACCAAAGCAAGAACCCAAGGCAAAAAGTAAAGCAGAGGGCTACTGCTTACTGGGTTGTGGTCAGGTTGCTGTCTTCCACAACAAAAGACCACTTGCCCATGAATAGCACTGCAAACAGTTGGCCATGCTCTTCCACTTCAATATTCAGTCCAGAAATGTCCTATAAACATGGATAGAGGACAGACAATCCAACAGAGGCAAGTTCTCAGTTGTAGTTGTCTCTTCAGAAATTACTCTAGCCTGCATCAAATTAATAAAAACTAATCAACACACTGGAGGAAGGACTCAAAAGAACTGTAACTCATACCTAAGCAGATATTTACAGCTGGTGGTTTCTGGGCCAGAAAGAGTCTGGTTTCTTTAATAGTGTGACTTCTGAAAAGACCACTAATCTTGAATAGGTGGCCATGAGCATATTCCCAGCATGAACTGGACATATTAGATTATAAAAACATATGTTTTTATGTAGATATAAAGCTATGGATGGTGCAACAATGGAGACTGTATATGTGAGGGGTAGGGGAAAAAGTGGAGGTGTAGATATTATGAAAATAAATTGTATACAAGTATAAAATTCTCAAGTAATTAATAAAAACATAGATTTTTGAAAGAAATGTAAAAAAAAATCAATGATACTAAAGTTCACTTTTGTACCTTGATTGTGATTTTGGTATACTGGTGTATGTGTAAGCAAATTCATCAAAAATATGCATTTTATACATCAATTGTACCATAATCAAGCTAGAAAAGCAATGAATAAATACATCTAAAATCACTATTTTATAAAATAGAGGTTACTTGGCATTTTGTTAACAGTTTATAAATAGAGATAACTTTAAAAATAATTACATGACAAGAGATCCGCAAACTGCCACTAGGTAAGATATCTGAGATGATGTCTTGAGACTTTCTGTCAGCAGTTTCCAAGTGTGTTTCTGGTAATTACAGAGGGAAACTTTGAACAACTAGAGAGAATGCTCAATTGCTAGGTAAAATGCTAATCTCATGATCGTAAGGGCCACAGTTCAATCCCAGAACCCAATTAAAATGCAAGACACATGCAGCATTGTGTACAGGAGGAACCCTGGTGCTTGCTAATAAGAGGTGCAGCCTAATTCATGAGTGCTAGGCTAAAGAGAGATCCTGCCTCAAAGTAAACAAACAGAGTTCCTCAGTGTGACACCCAATGTTGCCTCTGGCCTCCACAGTTACATGCATATATGTGCACACACATTAATCCTCCTCCACAATCCTGCACACAACCATTCATGGACACGCACACACATGTGCATATAAAAGAGAAAACTCAAGTGTTAGGAGACTTACAAAGTGAATGTCTGCAGAAGTTGATCCACTTAACTCTTAAACATTTTGTGGGTGATAGCTTTTGAAGGTTATTGTTTCTTGTGTGCCAAGTATTGTTGGTTAGGCTGGGCTGGTTGCAATTTTCCAATGCTACATACCAGACATGTTTGGGAAGAGGAATCCCCATGGGAGATAATGTTTCCATAGGATTGGTATGTAGGCAAGCGTATAGGGCATTAGATTAATTAGTAAGCAGAACTTCTCCATGGCTAGTGTTTCAGTTTCTTCCTCCAGACAACTGCCTTCAGTTCTGACCCTGACTTCCCTTGAGTCAGACTGAAAGCTACAAGATGAAATAATCTCTTTTCTCTCCAAGTTGCTTTTGGTCATGATGTTCTATGACAGCATTAAAAATCTTAACTAAGACAGAAACTGATACCAGGTTGATGAGGTATTTCTGTAACAGACCTGAACATGTGTTTTTGAAAGGATCGTAGTAACATTTGAACTTTGGGTTGTAAATGTTCCTTAGTATTCAGCACTCAGGGGAATATTTTATGGGAGCCTGGAAGTTAAGAGCGTTGCTAGAAATGCAGATGATATAGAGCTGGCTTGTGAAGTTTCAGGGGACCAGTTATACAACGTTTGTATTGAGAATCTGTGTTCTGGTAAGCTGGGGCTGAAGACTAGATTGTGATTACAAGGAAACCAGAACCACTAAAGGGAAACCTTTGTTTTGTGGGGACAGTTAATGCTGCTAGCTAGAACTGAGGAATTAAGCGTGATTAAGAGGAGACTAGCAATATTGAGACAAAATATTCTGGGAAGTATTCCCTCAGAGTCAGCACACAGAAGCTGTGACCCAGAAAAGGGCAAAGCTAGACTTAGTGCTGGAAGTTTAACTTCAAGATGTGTTAGAGTCTCTCAGATAGTGTTTATTTTGAAGGCCTGACGGGATTAGGGAGAGTATGAGGCTTGGCAACGTAAGAGACCAGAAGAGGCAATTAGTAACCGTGCAAGCTTAGGTACAGTAGAAGCTGCAAGACTGAAGGGGTCATAGAAAGGAATTGGGCTTTGGCATCACATGGCAGAATCAGAGTCCCTGAAGATAGTACAAAAGAGGACATTGCTGAAGGAACAGCCAAGTTGCAGCAGAGACTCCAGCATTTTGGAGATGCCAGTACCATGGGACAAACACTAAAGATAAGAATGGCTCTGGAGTAGTGCCAGCCTGAGTCTATAAAGCAAGCTAAGGAAGACAGAGCCACAGAAGTAGATTTGCCAAGCCCTCTGGAACCCAAAAAATTAGAAGAGACTTCCAGATTTCTATACTTAGCTTTATACACTGTTGGACTTTCGTTTGGATTTGATTTGATTGTGGCTAATTTTTCCCTCTTGGACTAACATGGTTTGTAACTTGTTTTTGTTTGTTTGTTTTTATTTAACAGGAGTCCACATTTAAGAGATTGTAGAATTTTATAGAATCTTTAAATGTCATTGAGATGCTGACTGTTGAAAAAAACTTGGGGTGTTTTAAAAAGAGTATATTAATGCGCTTGAATTTTTAAACAATATCGAATGTTTAAAGGTTGAAATATATTTTATATTGTGATATTGATATTAATATGAGATCTTATGGATATATAAGCAAGAAAATATTATGATTTAATAGTAATACCAAATGGACAAGGGGTCAATTGTGCTGGTTGGTTGTCATCTTAACACAACCTAGACATATTTGGGAAGAAGAACCTCGACTGAGAAACTTCATCCGTAAGAGTGGCCTGTAAGCAAGCCTCCAGGGTAATATTTTTAAAATTATTGATTGATGTTCTTGGCCCTAGCCCATTGTGAATGGTTCCCTACCTGGGCAGGTAGTCCTGGGTTTGTAAGAAATCAGACTGAGCAAGACATGAGCAATAGGCAAACCAGTAAAAAGCATTACTCTACAGTCTCTGTATCATTTCCTGCTTCTAGGCTTTTTCCTTAAGTAACTGCCTTGACTTCCTTGGATGATGGACTATAAACCATAAGAAAAAAGAAACCTGTTCTCCAAATGGCTTTTGGTCATGGTGTTTTGCCACAATAATAGAAACTCTAGGACACTGGAATAATATATTCACGAATACTAACTTTTTACGCTCAATTTATTTAAAAAGCAAATGTGTGGCTGTTACTCTCATAATGGCACAGTAGTTGTGGCTGCCTCTAGAAGACGTGCACAGAATCAAGCTACCTCCAGCAAGCATTGCAGAGGGACTCAGGAGGTCCCACACTCCAGTTGAAAAGAATTATTGGCTGTTGACGTCTTTTTGGGAGTGAAGAGTAATTTTTCTTTGGGAGCATGGTCACAAATGTGTTGCCCACGCTCCAGTAGACAGCTATACACCCAGGAACGTATGGGAACATATGGGCAGCACTAAATGAATGAAGTAGAACTTTAAGTACAAATTTAAGGATGTGAAATTAGAAAAAGGATGTGTTGGGGAGATCTGAGGAGAATTGGAGATAGTAGAAGGTGAATATGATCTTAATTATATTGCTTACATGTACAAAATTTTCAAAGACTAAATAAAAATATTTTAAGAGAAGCTAAAATGGACAAAATCATAACTATAATATAGATACTTCCAATTTGCATGAAATTCAGTATTCTCCCTTGGTAAACTCCACTTTTTGATCTAAAGGTCATTCTGAATATCCTCCAAAGGCACATACATGTCTTAAATCATTAGACTCCAACTTGGCACTGTAGAGAAGAGGTGGAACCTTTGAGAGGTGGAGCCTCCTGGAGATCTTCCTGTCCAGGGAAGTGTCCTTGGAGTGGATGTGGAATGACTTACTTATTCACCTCCCATTAATTGCCCAGCCATAAAGTGAATGGACTTCCTTTAGTGCATGGTATGCCAAAACAGAATGTCAGTACAACAAAGTACCAAGTCCCGCATCCCTAGGCTGACACACACAAAAAGGGCAACAAGTATAAACCTTCTGTCTTCTTTTCTGTATGTATCTCAGGTATTTTTTAACAATAAAGAAAGGACACACACAAACACACACACACACACACACACATATATATATATATGCACATTCATACATTCACACATATGCATACATACATATCAATAATAATCACTGATAAAATTTGAGAAAAGAAGGCAAAAAAAATAGTTGGAGAGAATACTTATAAGGGGCTACAGGTAGGAAAAGGAGGGGGAAAGAGATGTATTTCTATCTTAATTAAAATGTATTTTTAAAAAGAACAAAAAAGAAGACAAAAGAAGCATGGCGAAACAGCAAGATCTTAGTGTTATTTTAGCTCCTCTCTTTTCATTTATTAAGTAAACTAAGTTATATTTCTACTACTTACAAATTATTTCCCAGGTCTGTGTCTCACAAAAATCACTAATTAGTTACAAATAGCGTAGATAATGAGGGTTTCATGTGTAGCACAAGTGGCAGAGTATATTGACAGATAGGGCCACAAAAACTAGCTAGACACTACACACACAGGCATGTGCACAGGCACACATATATACACACACACACTCATATTCACATGCACATACACACAACACATGGTGTGGGCAGCGGCTAAAGAGAGTAAGAAATGAAAGATTAGTTGGGGAAAGAGGAGATTTGTGGCAGGTTGAGAGCTGTGTTGACGGAAGCAGGTGGACCTAGGAGATGTCTATTCTCACTGAGTTCATGGGAGATTCATGAGCCAGAAAAAGATTCATGACTCATGTGTACAGGAAGCAGTTAAATTCTTGAGAAAGAGATACCACCAAAATTGAAAGAGGGGGAAATATCATCACATCACAGAGACAGAAATATACTAACTAAAATTTGATAAACTATTGGCCTTTTGAAGAATATAGAATGATCTTTAACAAGCTAAAAGAATATTTTGCAATTAAATGCTTAAAGTAAAACTAGATTTTATTACATAGAATTTCTAATATGTGGTGGTTCATCCCTTTAGCTATAAAGTTAATATCCTAAGAATATTTAATGACATATTTAATAAAGGCATAGAACATTAACAATCTTAAAATGGCTTTAAGAAACATTAATTAAATGTAGGAACAAACAATAAAAATAAAATTTAATATTATAAATGTATCAAAAGCATACTTTAAAAGAAAGCTGTTAAAGTGAGTACAAACTTACTGGAAAAATCAGTATTCATGCATAGTTTGGTAGGAGAGATGCTGGTCTGGATTTTAAAAGGTTGAACTCAAGATATTGTCTGGATTGTGCTGTTTCTGAAGCCTCATGTGGCTGTTGGCAAATAGGCTCAGACCTAGGATCCTCATTTCCTTAGTGAATGTCAGGTCTCATTTCTTAAAGGTCATCAGCACTCATCATCACATGGTCACCTTTAGGGACGAAAACTGTCCCTTATGTTTCAAATATCTGACTTTTCTTTTTCTGAGCTCTACATAAACACATAAAAGTCTCATGTGGTGAGGTCATACCCACATTGGACATTCTCCCCTTTCTAGAGAAAACTGTGTTCCATAGCTGTAACTGGAGGGTTCTCTCACACTCACCAGTTTTCAAATATCTATTCTGAGCCTTAATATTAATTACAAACTATTCAGCCAATGGCTCAGGCTTATTACTAACTAGGTTTTACATCTTAAATTAACCCATTTCTGTTCATCTAAGTATTGCCACTTGGCCATGGTTTTACCTCACATCTTGTTTCTTCTTAGATGGTTGGTGTCTCTATGCCTCTTTACTCCCTGTCTCTCTGTTTGGATTTCCTACCTGGTTCTATCTGCTTGGCTATTGGTCAAATACATTTCTATATTAATCAATGGTAATAAGCCATTTTCAAAGCATATGGAAGGGTATCTCACATCACATAGTAAAAGCTGACTATGGGATTGCAATGGTAGTCAAAGTCCCAGAGATTCTGCAGGGCATGTGAAACATGGAGCAAGAAACAAAGGGATAGAATTCTTCATAATATCATATCTTAATAGTTATAATAGCAACCCACATAGTTGCCCATTGAATAATACCTTAATAATATTTGTAATCACTTAATAAATACTTTTAAATTTAGCTTACCCAAAGTTTGAAGAAACCATATGTGGTTTTGATCAGAACTTAGTAATTACTCTCCAGTTCTCATATATTTAATGCTGAATTTTAGATAGATGTACATGTAGATACTGTGGGAGTCTGAATAGCTAAGTTCTAAGAATCTGGATTACTGTATACTTTCTTTGTTGAGGATTTCTAAGAATTCTCTTAGGTTCTTTATTTACATAAAGTTAGAATCAAAAACTGATAATTATCATCCTTCTAATTTTGATGTAAGACAAGGACAGCTTCACAAATCACATTTATTTTTTCAGGACAGGATTTCTCTGTAGCTTTGGAGCCTTTCCTGGAACCAGCTCTTGTAGACCAGGCTGGTCTCAAACTCACAGAGATTTATCTGCCTCTGCCCACTAAGTGCTAGGATTAAAGGTGTGTGTCACTACCACCTGGCTACAAATCACAGATTTTATGGAGTGTTCTGTGACAGAATACCACTGGAAACAAACACAATTTAATCACAGGTAACTCAGGAATAAGGACTTACAGGAAAATCACAAAAGTGAGTGAATTTACTCAGGAAATCTATTTATGTGTCCTGTTTGCAAAGGACCACTACTTTTATTGCACCACTCCGTGAACTTTTAATAGGTCTCTACATTATGTGAAGTAACCATAATTCAAGGATACTTAGGGAGTAAGCAATGAATGAACATTTATCACATGCTGCCTACCTTCATTACAGCATTACACCCATTTCATTGACTCTTTGTAACCTTTCCATAAATGATCTTTTTATTCATAAGAAAACTAAGGCTTAGAAGATTTAATCAATGACTATGAGAACTGCATTAAGATACAGCTAATCTAGACTATAAACCCTCAGGCAAAGATATACCCATTGCCATTCACTGTATTTAATAAATTTATGAATTATTGATGGATTTTTGGGTGAAGGGACATGAAAAATATGCATTGTGTGGAATGGCAACTGTATCTAAAAATGATTCAGTAAAATGAGGAAATTGGTCACTAATTCTCATTGTCTCACTTTTAAATTGAGAGATTGTCAATTTACCAATCTCATGGGATTTACAGGGAATAAATCATAGATATTTGAAATTGTTTCTAACATTCAAAACATGTAAAATAATACCATTAATTTGATATCCATTTTATATTTAATTACATAGCCTTTGACAGTATGAAATTAATAGTAACTTTGCACAATCTCAACACAGAAGCACATTTTGGACTAGTGCTATCCTGGATTCTGAAACACTAACAAGTTCCATTTTTGATTCCATCATATTCAACTAATGGCATTTATAGTTCTTTATTCGTGGTGTTAGGACATTGTGATGCATCCTCTAGAAATATCTAAAAGCATGGGGTCTATGCGCCTGGTTTGAGATTCTGTAAGAGTGAAGGCGGTAAATTAGCTCATCTGATTATATTAAATTCAAGGTCTATCTCATGACTTCTTATATGCTATTAGAAATTAGATAAGCATAGTGATTGAAGTCAGCTAGCAAGCAAAATTGTTTTTGAAAAGGATTACTAATTGTGATAAGCATCAAAATCTAAACCACCAAAACTTAGATATAAGATTAATATTAATCATCCAAATATCAGTAACCCAAGAATTCCAAGTACAGATGTGCCATGAATTTTGCACTCAACTTAATCAATTAGTAAATAGTAAATGTTAGATACCTCTATCTTCACACTAAGAGGATAGCACTAAAATAGGGAAGGCATGGTCCCTGTTCCTCTCCCTTCTAATTCCACTCTCCCTGGCAATTATTGTCACAGAGTTTTGAAAATTTTGGCTAATTTTTAAGTAGATTATTTCTCTTAAAATGCCTAGAATTGTGGCAAAGCTTTTAGTCTTAAGAGCTCAGAAAAAAATGACTTTAAAGTTATATTCAACAATTGATTGCCTCAAAAAATGCAATTCTAGAAACTCTCTATACATTTTATATACCAATAGATGTCGTGCACCACACCTCCGTGTCTGCACTCTGTGCACTGGCACCCAGTCCGCGAGCTTCGGGCAAGGAGCTGGAGGTTAAAATACACAAACACACACAGACAGAGAGACAGCGACACGGGTCATCCTTGAATTCCTCAAGAATGTCTCCTTTATTGTGTTCAGGGGCAGATTATATAGAGATAGCCACGACTCAGCCAAACCCACCAGAAACCACTCTCCTGCCATCAGGAACTCCTGAAGATCTCGTGCTCAGAGCAGCTGTAGACACTCAGATCAGAAATTCAGGATCTGGGGTCTCACTGCTCCCAACAAATAGGGGCTGTGATATTACAAATCCTAAGTTGAAACACTCCTGTGTCACAAGTAGTTTGAATGGTTAGTTGCTACCGGAGCAATGGGTCCTTCTTGCTAATGGTGACAGTCAGGAATCTACTTGCAAAAGATTCCCATTTCTACTTCTAAGGAGAACCTGAGTTACAGGTTTTCTCTTCTCTCCTTTGTCAAATTCAAGCATAATTTCTGACTTCCATTTGAGAAGAAGTGAGATTGTGTCACAGCTGACACCTGGCTGCACCTAGCCACATACCCATAGCTCCAGTCACTGGTATTTAGCATTGTGAATTGCCATCTTTCAGAGACTGCAATGATGACATTGTGTGGGTGTGTCCATCTGTAATGATTTATCCTATCTCAGTGGGCAAGTCTATCTTATAAACAAGGTATATGAGAGAAAAGTAAAACTGAAAGTTGTTACTACATTAAAAACTAGTTTCCTATGAAACATTTGCCCAGTTAAAAGAATTATGTCCTGATTCATACAAAACTGAAGACAAAGTCAGAAAATTGAAAGTCAAAGCATAGCCTGATGATGGAGCATTCATGTTTCAAAGATGTTTTATCTATAACAGATCATATCACTATCCACAGTTACTTTTCTTTCTTACTTAACAGAATGATTAAAATACTTTGAGCAAAAGATAAAAGAAAATATAATTTCAACACATAAGATTGTGGACAGATGGTAAAATCCAGGATTCAGACTGTACATATCAAAGGCAAGAACACTGATAAATTGCAAAATACAGACCTGAAAGTGTATGACAACGTATTTGTTAAACTTACATTTATTTAACAAGTTATCTCATTGATTCCTTCATATCCTTTATAAAAAGCAAACAAACCAACAACAAGGAAAACAAACAAACAAAACAAAAACAACTTCCTTTCAGGCCAGAAGTTGCAAACTGCTTTTCAGGTGTGTATTTTGGAAAGAAACACCAGACTTCATTTGTTTTTATTTCAGTTGGAATTTGCTGATCTTTGAAAACTAAGTCTTCAGGTGAGGGACCTTGCTCTTCAGATAAAGACACTTTGTACCAAACCTGAGGACTTGTGAAGGAGGAAGAGCTCCAGGTTCTACAATTTGTTCTCTGATCTCCAAATGCCCACTGTGGAAGGCACACACACACACACACACACACACACACACACACACACACGATGATGATTTCGGTAACAATAATAATGAGACATAAAAACTAAGAAATTTTCTATAAAGTCAAGATTTTCAACAGCTTTTGACTAATAATTTAATGTCTGGAAAAATCTTATTTTAAACAGTTATATAGTTGTGATCAGATAGACTCAGCCCATTTACACTGGTTAACAAATTTTGTAGTTACTCCCCTCCCCCAGAATTCTTAGGTTAGCCCATTTTTGCCCTGATCATGGATAGTAATTAAGTGAACATCTCCTCCCTGTTGTTATTAAATGCTGCTGTATTTCACAGGCTGGAGATTATACCCTGGAAAATACCCAGGTGAAACAAATCCAGGAGGAATGCTGAAGTGAGCATTTCCTAATTTAATGCAATCAAAAGAAACCAATCTGTCAACATGAAAGCAAGCACGGCTGTAAATGTCTTCATCTCAGTGGTTCTAGGGGTAGCATCCTATGCAATAAGTAACAGTTCACTTAGCTGAGTGATGTAGACTAGATAAAATCTCTAGCAAAATACTCATTTCTGTAATGGCATCAACTGTGCCCAGTTTCAGTGAATTACTGTTATACAAAGAGTTAATCATATGCTAGAATTTTTAAAAGAGTAGGCAAAAATCTGCAATTTGTTGGAAATATCCTGATTTCAAATTTTTAAGTTAATTATTTATTTAAGTGAAACAAACCCATAAAACTGTTTGATGCCTTAAACTCTACACTAGCAACACAACAAGTCAAGTGGCTCATAAGAGTAATATAAGTTGGGAAAAACATATTGTCAGAATTCCTTTATTGTCACAGTTTGACAGCTAACACTAATGTTAACAACACAGAAAGCCATAGCAGGCAAAGTAATTTCCATGGACAAAATGGTAAGCAGAAAACTATCTAAAAATAAGTAAATATTACATGAGAAACTAGGCAACTCATCTTTGAATCCATCTAGTATACAAATATAATTAATGTCTATATAGAAACATGCATATTAAGGACAGAACAACAGAGAAGTCAGAAATCTCCACATTTAGAAAACATATTTTCAGTATACAAAACACCAAAGCTTTACCAGGAGCAGAACCCCCGTGATTTACTCATAAAAGAATTGTGTGAAGAGAGTAGCGGGTAATCCAGTAAGGCTTCCCAAAGCAGTGACATTTAAACTAGAATATGAAGAAAGAAAATGCTTTAAGTGGAAGAAACAGCTTCTGCAAAAAGTCAACTGATGAAAAAATACACTAAAAAAATAAACAAGCAGAGAAACAAAACACCCAGAGTTCACTCATCCAGACTAACTCATCCAGAATAGCTGTGAATAGAAGAAATAAGAGTGAGGGCCAGAAGTCATCTGTCCACTTGAAATGTTCTATTCTTGATCCTAAAGGAGTGAGGGTAAGAAATGAGAGTTTACTTATATAATCATGAGCAAATTCATACTATAAAATGACATATGAACTGGAAATTAAATTCATAACTTCTAATAGGTTAATAGTTTAGAGAAAGAGCTTCAATGTAATTGTTCTGGAAAGTACAGAATCTTGGGACACACTTAAGATGAAAGAATGAAAAAAAAATTCAAAGAACAAAAATAGTGAGTGAGCTGGAGGACTAAAACTGGGAAAGAAGAATCAACTTTAAGAAGAGTATGTGGAGGATGTACAACATAGCCTGGAGGTAAAAGAGGGTGAGCTTGAGAAAGATGCTGCCCTTCACATCACACTCCTCTGGGGTAGACATAAACAGTGGTGAGCACAATTTGATGCATTTATCACAAACTCTAGCAATCACTTTTGCTTCGAATTTTAAGCAGCTCTAAGAACTCTTGGCTGCATGATCATGCAGTGGGACTATGTAGTTTTGTACAAGCTCCTCATTTCTTAGAGTCAAATGACCAAAGCAGTTCATGTGCTTCCAACCTGGAAAGACTCGGAGGCAGAGCAGTCTTTCTGCTCACTAGTATTGAGGCACATACTCTATGTCTCATTTCTCCACAAGTGGAATGCTTTTAGAATTTTAGATTTCTGCAAGGAAAAAAATGCTTTTAGATTTCTGTTCCCAGAAATTTATTTTCTACTCTGTTTGCCTGAAGCAATCTATACAATAGGATAAGCATATTAGATGGAAGGAGCATATGCAAATCCTAATTACCTGGTATCTTCATGTTTTAGAATTTAAGTTGTAATTCATTATTTATATAAACTTGGTTCACAATTTTAATTATTTTAATTAATATGCCCTGTGGTGGTTTGAAAACATAATGACCCCGAAGGAGATTGACACTAATAGGAAGTGTGGCCTTGTTGAAGTAGGTGGAGCATTATTGGAGGAAATATGTGATGGGTGGGGTGGGCTTTGAGAACTCTTTTGCTCATACTTGGCTTAGCATACCAGTGAAACCACTTCCTATTGCCTGTGAGCCAAAAGGTAAGAACTCAGCTCCTTCTCCAGCAGAATTGCTGCCTGCATGCTGCCTTGTTCTCTGCCATGATGACAATAGACTAAACCTCTGAACTACAGGCAGACAGCACATTTAAATGTTTTCCTTTATAAGAGTTGCCATGGTCATTGTATCTCTTCACAGCAATAAAAAACCTAACTAAGACAACCCCCAACTAGTTAACTACAATACTTAAAGCATAATTATCAAAGGACTTGCCACCATGCTATTATATTTAAGACAGGGTTTCATGTAGCCCAGGCTGGTTTCAAACTAACTATATGTTTTTTTTTTAAAAAAAAATGCCCTTGAGCTTCTGATTTATTTGCTTCTATCTTCCAAAAACTAGGACTATCAGCATGTGCTAAATGACCTTATTTATGAGGTGCTAGCTATGAACCCAAGATTTGGTGCACACTAGGCAAGCACTTTGCCAAACATGCCATATCTTCACCCTCAGTAATATTCATTTCAGTTTTTCAACAATTTTCAATTTTAGTATATAACTAAGGTGTATTAATGCCTGGACAAAGTATATTTTACATTATATAGATTACTCACCTAATAATCAACATAGGAGATACCAACATATTACAAAATATTAGCATAAGGAATAAATATATCTATGATTATATTCTGAAAATGAAGAATGATAGCACCACCTTTTAGAAAGAAAATTATGACTTTCTAACTGCCAAGGGGAAAAGACATTGAAAGCAAAAATAATAATATTTAAGGAGGGCTTAAGGCACCTCTATTTGCATCATAGTCTTTCTGGATGCCCCCTGATATTGTAAAATAAAGTATAATTTCATCCCTAGGGAGTTTGAGGCACTTTCCCATTCTTCAAATGTGGGCCAAGACTGACAGCATAGGAATCATGGAAAATCAGATGATGAACATAGGAGACATACTCCAATTCAAACCACCTGGGTGATTCATTCCCATTTTACAGTGCAGAAAATTACTAACAAAGATTTTGTAAACCCAAAGCAGACACCCACTTTCTTCTTTGCTTCATAAAACTAGGACTTAAAGGTGGAAATCGGATGCAGGGGAGAACTCTCCTTGATAACAGGCACAGGGTTCTTGAGTCATCCATTTCTTTGCAGTTCAGACAACTATGGTGGTTAGGATAGCTAGAGTCCCTATGGAAATCCTGGAATCAGCAAAGAGAAAGGTGCTGGACAGTAAGCTCTACCCGTAACCGAGAAGCTATTGGCAATTGACAGCTATTGGGAAAGGGTCAGGTTTCTTTAAGAGTATAACATCTATAAGTTGACCACACTCCAGTAGAAGGCTATACACTTGGAAATGCTGAGCAGCATGAATTTCCCTTAACAGTGGAAAAGAGACACATAGTTATTTTGGAAGGGAAAAGGAATGAATCTGAAAAGAGATGAAGGAGAAAAGATAAACATGATCAAAACTCACTGTATGAGATTCTCAAAAGACTAATGATAATAGTAATAATAATAATGTTATTATCATTATTATTATGAAGAGCTACAGGCAGTTAATAATTACTGAGAGAGAGACAATAAAGATAAACCCCCTAGTTAGTTATCCAATAACAGTGGTCAACCCATATAACTATATATCAGAAAGACTTCATGGACCTACTGAGTTACCATTTGTATATTTATATGTATGTATAGATTTATCAAGAACAAGTAAAGAAAAACAAGAAGAAATACAGATAAAGATAACATTAACCACTAAAGAAGATGATTTTCTTTTTAGGAATAAGATCATGTCTTGTAGTCTTAGTCTTAGCTGGCCTAGAATTTGGTATGTATTCTAGGCTATCATCTCTGAAGCGCCTACGAGTTGGGATAATAAGAATGTGCAACCACTCCTACCTGAGTCTGAGCTCTTTATGTCCCTTTTAATGATAGGTCAGTGCCAACTGTCTACTACTAAGTTTCTTGTTTATAGGAAACTGACATTTTTGCCAGTATTGGATTATTAATTTCTAGTGCTTGTGAGCTCTTTTCTCTCTTTGCAATTGGCTTTAAACACGCAGTATAAAAAGCTACTCGGAAATATCATATCCTCTAATGTCTCCAGACAGACACATCTTTCTGTCACACCACCCTATCTAAGTGAGTGAGCAAATTATAGAGATGACAGGCCACAAAACAGCTCCCCAGAGGAGAAAAGTTTTGATGAAGAGCCATCTGTTTTCTGCCCCACTAACTTTTAGATCTACTCGCTTAAACATACACCTGCCCACTTCCTCATCTGCTGATAGATTTTTGTTTAACATCCCAGCTGTTTCAAGACAATGGCAACAAAAGCTGAAATCGCAGCTGCCTCCTGTAACTGGTGGCCGTCTGGGAAAGAGATGCCTCTATTAGAACCTGTTCCCCAAAATGACAAAAGCCCAAATGGGGTGCAGTAACAGGAGCATGACAGATTAGTGATATTATAATTTAACATGCCCCAAGATGGAAATGTCTCTATCCTGAGTCAACAGCTAGGTCCCATGAGACGTCACCACCCATGTGTTTCACACGTAGTAATGTAAATCTGAAGCGACCCTCCCAGTTAAAGCTATGACTCAAAGCTTCGGTTTGTTGACAGCCAAAAATATCTCCAACAACCTTACAGATGATGTGGGATGCTGAAAGGAATGAAAGCTAAAAAGAACCTTCCGTTAGAGCAATATTCTGCTCACTGATCCATCTGCCTCATGCTCTCAGACCCTAGCTCCCAGGGAGGTAGCTCAGTCAATGCTAGTGTTTTTCTTGAAAGCACAATGATCTGTGCTCAACCTAAATAACTACATAAAAACTCAAGCATGATGATGCACCTTGTAAATCCCAGAGCAGAGAATGTAGAGATGAGTGAATCTTTAAGAGATCTTTGGCCAACCAGTCTAGCTTAAATGCTGAGCATTAAGCTAATGAGATCTCTCTCTGTCTCTCTCTCTCTCTCTCTCTCTCTCTCTCTCTCTCTCTCTCTCTCTCTCTCTCTCTCTCTCTCTCTCTTATACATACACACATAAACAAATATTGAAAACAAATAAGGAATGACACTTAAGGCTATCCTTTGCCTTCTACACTCATGAGCAAATAGGCACACACACACACTTACTATAAGCATTAATAATGTGGCTTTTGTGTAGATTTTATGCTAATTATCTTTGATCCCGTAATCCCGTAAGTTCTACTAAGTTAAGAGTCATTGGTAACCATAATGTCTCATTTTAATGTATAATTATCAGGAGACATTGCTCTCGTAGTAATATTTTCATTATTACTCCCTTGACAGTGGCCACAAAACATCTGTTCTCATTGCCTCGTCACTTGTTCCCCCACTAAGCTCAGCCCATGTAGTTTCCAAATATGCCAAACATTTTCTTATTCACGTTATTATTCTTATATTATCCCCAGTAAAATCCCCATTTCACATTGTTTTGCTTCAGTGGTTACCCTTACATGCCCTAGATAACTAATTAAATCTAGACTCCCATATTCCCTTCGACTTGACTGAAACACCAGCCTTGAAATTCCATTTTCTTTTAATTAAGACTTCCTTTCTGGGTATGCAAATTTTAATCTTCCTTGTAAACCTGTCGGGTATTTTAGTTCACTATTTCATTTCTTTAGAGTCTGAAGAGTTTCTGTATGTAATTATGGTAACAAAAAATGAATTTTCTCCATTCATCACAATTTTTCTATGCTTGGGCTGCTTAATTCTGGTGCGGCAACTTCTAAGAAATTCATATAATAAAAAACGTACTATAAACATCTAGCCCAAGGACCTGATTGTCATCATATTTGACTTCTAATGTGTTCTTACATGTAATTGAGAGTAGATCAGAAACCCCAGATCTCTTTTTAATTGTCTCCCAAAAAATAGGTCTTTCCCTCCCAAAGCACTCAAACAGTTCACATCTGAAGTCCTCTTCTGTACCACAAAGCATTGAATACACATCATACATCAATCCGAAATCACATGAACCTTCTACTTTTTTTTTTTCTGTTCACTACCTGTGATTGTCCTCAGGGTCCTGTACATAACTGAGCTTCATCTCCAGCCCTGTAGTTTTTATTTTCAATTTGAATATATAGTCTTGCTACATTGCACAGGTTAACCATGAATTCATTCTGTTATCCAGACTAACCTTGAACTCATGATCTTCCTAATTGAGCTCCCTAGTTGCGGGTCTGTGCCATATCACTCCTGGCTTCCTTTTATCCCCGCATGCTTATTCACATCTGTATGGGAAAACTCAGATATCACTATAAAACCAAATCTAAGCCAAAAGTTTGGGAATGCTATCAGGATATATTATTGATTCTTGTTGAGACGCTCAGAGGCATGACCCTAGTTCAATCTCTTCTAACCTGGACCATCACTGGAGTTCTCTATTCCAGGTAGTATACACATGCACTGTGCATCATTCTAAATGCCTGAAGCACTTATAGGAACATTTAGACATTGTACTTCTTCACAGGCTGTTGAAAACAGCCTTATCTTAGTTATCGTACTGTTTCATAGATATTCGTGCAAACTGTTAGCAAGAGTAGACTACCATTTTATCAGGTTTGAGATAAGAACTGATCACCCATTTTGCTTCTCTAAGCCACACACGATGAAGAATTGTCTTGAGCTGCATATCAAATCAATCCAGTAATATTGTAACCAAACAAGATCCTTAAGAAGACTAAGATTTTTTTTTTTTTTTTACAGACAGTGTCACCGCAGGTAATGCTGGGACACTTTGTACTTACTCCCTTAAAAAGCTAATAGCATACTGAGTTTAATTAAGAAATTTATTTCTCCTTCATGTTAATAAAAAGAAGGTTGTCTTAAGACAGGACTACTTTTGAAATTTTAAATAAATCATTTTGTTTTTCTTAAAATGCTTTAAACGCTGATTTAAAAAAAAACAATGAGATCCATATGGGTGATTTAAAAAAAAATAAACTTTACCCACCACTCAAATTAAGACGTAGATGAAATCCTGTCTTCCTATAATAGGCTTAGAATTTATTAATGGCATAATAATGTAAAAAGCATATCAAAGCCACTATATAATGACAGTTAATTAAACTATAAAATAAGAATTTTGAGAACTACATTTTAGGTCTTGGGTAACCTAAATTTGATGATATCTGAATAAAATATTTATAAGTATTTATTTCATTCTCAGAGATTATTTTGTAAGTGAAAAGATCTGTGCCTTGAAGAATGAGGGTGTTTCAGGATAAAAACAAGTTGTCAGGGTTCTATGTTGTATCAAAAATTAGAAATTCAAAAGAAATAAACATATTTCTTAATATATTATTCCTTGTGTATTCTTTTTTATTTTATATTTCATACTTAGCTCTTTTCCCATGTACCTGTAGATCAAAACACATTAACATAAGAGAGGGCACATGCTTTTTTTAAAGTAAGTGAGGCATATGCAGAAGTTTCAAATGGAATTGTACTTATCACAGCATCAGTAAAAATTGATGCTTCTAACATTTAAACTAATATCAGAAAATTCTCAATAATTAATAAGAACAGTGGAAGCTTATGTGTAACTATAGGTTTTCTCAGTGACATATTACAAGTAAAAGTAATTGATTTTTCTGGACCTCAGAAACTTGTCCTTTCCATGAAAAACTTGCTGATGTTTATAGTCATTTGAAGAATGGTCACTCACATGTCATTCTGCCCCTCAGCCAAAAGAACTTCTCATCTGTGAGACCAACACCATCTTTGAATCCTGCACTGTCTTTCATGTGACAGATATTAAACACATATTAAGTAATAAAATAGCAACATAATTTCATTTGATTTTTGCCACTGAACAGTAATGAATTGCAAACTGCTAAAACTATTCAGGTGGTTATCTCCACTGATGACTCAGGTTTTTTATAATATGATTCAGGTGGAGTAATGAAAAGTAACACTAAAATGGGTGGATCATACATATGTTCAATAAATCCATTAGGCAGGGGTGGGGACAGGCTTTAACTGCACTAAGTACAAGTGCTCAAAATAAGTAAACCTAGTAAGTAAGGAGTGTTTGTGCCTCCAAGAGGCAAAATAATAATAAATAAAGCATTGGTAGTATTTAGTATTTATGTGTCTCACCTTTCAATGATGTCACCTTCAGAAAACACCATACTATCTAACCTAACGCACACCCCTGCTATCGTGCATTTAATAAGCCTTTCTTATAAAATAATCACAAGCTGCCCTTACTTCTTGTAAGAAAATAATTATGGAAAACTATGATGAACTATCACACACCACCCATTTCTGAGGAAGCCTGTCTTGGCACCTTCTGTGCACAGAGTAAACAACGCACAGTGTCAGGGAGGATGTTCGAAAATGCTAAGATGCTCTCTAGTTACAACACCAATTACTGAAAAGAATATAGAATGATGCCTATAACATCATCGCATGTTTTCTTTAACTTAGCATATACTGTGATGAAGTCATCAATAGACTAGTCCCATGCCAGACTGAGGGACTAGGAGGGTCCAGGACAAAACTAAAAAGATAACTGGTACTACATCTCAGAAACCTGGAGGCCTAGGCTTACAACACCTCCTACAAACATATTTTAAATGAAAAAGAAAAGAAAAATGACTTGATATCTAGCATAAACACTTTTATAGAAACCTATTTACATACCTTGTGAAATTTCTCAATTTATTCTCACTTTGTCACTCTTGAAATTTCAAAGGCAGGGTTTTATGTCACCTATAGGCCAACTAAAATGGGTAGACTTGGTACTGAGCACAGAATAGACTCTGAAATTTCCTTCTTCCTCAGGCTCTTCCTGAATTTGTAAGCAGAGACTACACTGACATTTCCCGGCTGCCCAAACCAAATAATCATACAAAACCTATATTCATTATAAAACTGTTTGGCTGATGGCTTAAACATATTTTTAACTTGCTCTTACATCCTAAATCATCCCATTTCTATTAGCCTATGTATTGCCATGTGGCCATGGCATTATTTCATTTTCTGCATGTCTCCTTTCCTTGGCAGCTGGCTTACATTTGCTTGACTTCACCTACTCTCTCTATATATCTCTGTTCGGGTTTCCTGCCTGGCTCTATTCTGCTAAACCACTGGCTGAAACAGCTTTATTCATTGGCTAACAAAGCAACACATACAGAAGGACATCCCACATCAGGCTGTCCTATTGCAGGTTCTCTAGGAGACCCCAAGAGTTTCAGCTGCCTAGTCCTTTGCACGAGTATAGGATTCAACCTCAACTGCATGGGTCAGGAGGCTAACACCAGACTTCACAGCTTTTTAAGGGAAGCAGAGACCTCTGACATCTGTGATTTACACTGTTTCCGTCTGAGATGACAACTTTTTAACAGACCAGCTCAGTCTCCTCTTTTCAACACACACTACAGCCTATCCCTCCCTAGTCTTCCAATTAACTCTTCCCTTCAGTATGGTTAGATCTGAAATCACCCTCACCACTAAGCACAGTGGTAAGACACATTTTTTTTTTTCATCCAAGTTTTTGATGCCACTCAGGTTAGGATGGCTTTGGCAATCTTTACCAACATTATATTGTCTGTTTTGTGTTAATAAAACCTTGTTTCATAAACAAAGCTATTTTCATTAATTGATGATTCCACATTGTCACATTTCATGACAATCACAAAGCACAACACAAAGGGAAATTTTCTTTCTTGTGTTGATTCTCTTTCCAGAGATTCTACATATGCAAAAGAATGTGGACAAAATAAGACAGAATTCGCAAGAAAAGCACAATTATTTACTTTCCTTAACACTATTTAATATCTTTAGTCTAAACATTTTTGTGCATCCCTTAAATACTAGTACTCAGGACACGAAACCAGTTAGATACCTACATTCAAGCCCAGATTGCCTACATAGCAAGTTCCAGGCCAGACAAGGCTGAACAGTAAGACCCTCTTTCTAGAACAAAGCAAACCAAAATTAGAAAAAATAAATTTTATCTCAAAAGTTAACAAGTTTTACAAGTCACAGTCTTATGAAGCAGGTGTAATACTGAATATTGTCTATGCTGCATGTAAAGTTCAACCAGGAACTATGATATCTCCAAATATTGAGTTCATCCTCTGTTTCCTCAACACTGTACAAAAGACTCAGGGGTACATAACAGAATAAATCCCTAACAGGCAAATATGCCATTTATTTTATCTCCATTTTAAAAATAGAAAAAAAAAGTCTTTGGAAAGGTTGAGTAGCATAGCAAAAAATATTCAATTAGCATTCTATGGCAACAGAATTCCAGACCCAAAGAAATTGTCCATCTCAGTCATTAATGATTATAACCATTCAGACAGGCATCGCATATATTTTCTGTATTTTTTTTTGCCACCAGAATAGTCCATGTTTTATTATCATGTGTCTCTCTGCAATCTATGGATAGGACAGAACCTAGAAACTGTCCTTCAGACCTCAGATCAATAGCCTGGCCTCACTCATGTCTTTCATAACTGTAGGCATTAAACTTCTTATGATTTTGGATCATAAAAGAACGCTAGGAAGATATTTTCTAGATGAACTCTTCAAAACAACTTTTCAAAACTGTAGTTAGGCATGGTACTCAATCTAGATTTCGCAGACCGCGTCCATAATTTAAATATCAGGCTTGTCATTTCTAATAGTTATCACTGCTGAGCTCTGTGAATGTTAGCTGTCATAAATATATGAGGCCTGTCTACACACTCAATCTGCCAGTGACCCCATAAAATTGGTCTGAAAACAAGTGTCGGTCTTTTAGCAAGTTAACAATTTGAAAGAGTCTCAGCAAAGTAAAACTTTCAGTTTCCCTAAGTTGCTAGCAGCAGTGACTAACATGAAGGCAAAGGAGCAACTCCATTAAGTAAATGCTACCTAATTTTAATTCTTAATTGACAAGATTTTGAGGCAATCTACCTTGGTTTTCCACTCTCAGAATGAATAAGACTGCCAAATTTATAAGACCAATAATTGTTTCCTTGATGTGTTTTCAAAGAATACCTCCTCTTGAGAGAGAGAATCCACAGAGTGAAAGATAGACTCCATGAAGAGACAACCTGTGCTACTTGTACAAATATTTATATTATTTTCCTCATTATGCCGCATTATGCTTTCTTAAGAAGCTACATCTAGTTGATCAACGTAAAATCTCTGTGAGAGAAAAGGTGGATAAATAGAATTCAATCTCCCATTTCACAGATTGAAAGTTAAGCAAGAAATAGGATGAGAGCATCACTTCAAACCCTAACTTGCTGCACAATGGTAGCTAATACAAGGTAGACTTTGAATAATTTGATAGCATAACTGCTCTGAATCACCCAAGTGTCAGTTTGAAATATTTTGATGTCGATAATAAAATGACAATATTGTAATCTGATCATAATTATTGCATTTGTCTTAAGAAAAAAGTAAGTGTATGGGTAATTTTTTGTGCAATATGCTAAAACAGAAGTTGATTTAGTAGAAATATATTTCATTCAAGATATTCACGGCTGCTTATCTGAGCCATTTTTTCTGGGATGTTAGGATAGGTCTATCAGTATATCAAGAAATAAAATTTGCAAGAAGTTACAGACTTAACAAGTCTTAGCCGGGCGATGGTGGCGCACGCCTTTAATCCCAGCACTCGGGAGGCAGAGGCAGGT
>NC_022027.1:27132647-27139898 GCF_000317375.1 Microtus ochrogaster
AAGTCTACACTTGTCATTTAAAGAGACAAAATAAACAGTTAACCACACAGTAATAAATAATTTAAATTGTATGTTAAAAGAAAGCTGTCTATGGACAGAATGCAAGTAGATAAGATGGATCAAGATTGACAGGGCAATCAGGCCATAGGTTATATTTGGTTGGCTGGTAAGGTGGATTACATCAACGAATATCCCACGTGAAGGGAGAACAGCCAGAGTGTCCTGGTGTGTTTACAGGACAGGAAGGAGATCAGTGCAGGTGAAGGGGTGTGTTCAGGCAGAGAGCTATGTGAGGTGAGGTCAAAGAATTTATGGAAGGCAGATCACTCAGGGCTGCACAAACGTCCATTGCAGGATGAACAGGGTGTGATTTCAGGGCTCGGAGAGGGTAAATGGCATGATCTGACTTAAATTTTAAAAAGGTCCTACCATAAATTATTAAATCTTTGAAAAATGAATAATCCAATATATTGCATAACCTGTGCCATGTACCTTAATCTCAATACACCAACCTTCTCTCAGAATTAAATATCATTATTATCATTATTCCCACTTTCCCAAAGAAAATATTAGATCTCAGAGTCTCTGAAAAACTTCTCTGGGTAAGATTAAGGAGCAAAGTCAGGTGAATAACCTTTCTAACTTATTGTTTAAAGTCTGACTTCTCTTTCCTAAGTATTTATGTATATTTAAGTTATAAATGAATTAAAACAACACTTATGGCTATTTATCTAATTAACCATCAATGAAGATGCTAATTCCTGTATGTTATTATTGAATTGAATATTAATTATTTCCCTTATTAACCTCTGGAATATGACAGAGTATTCACCTGAACTTTCTATTTCAAATGACATGTGTGCATTCAGGTGAAGATTCTTAGAGAAGTGAAGAGTATGCACACCGCTATCAAAGAAAACCTGAGTTTATTTACTAGCACTCCAAAAGCTTCCTGTGATGTCAACTTCAGGATAATATGACATCCTTGACCTCCAAGGACACCTGCATTCATGTGCACATGCACCCACACAGACTTAGACATAATCATAAAGAAAAGGATGAAATGTTGTACTGCAGGAATGATGAGAATGATTTTTTAAGAGTCCATTTAGAAATTTTTCACAGGCTTTCATTTATTTTCAATCATTTTTTCTAATTGTCCACATGCACACAATTTTGCTACGTGCATTGCATATGTCGTCATATTCAATATTTATCGAAAGAACTGAAATATAAACTGTATTCCAGGAATACTTAGTGCGCATCTACAGAGGCAGGCTATTTCAAGTTTGAACAAGTGCTGAGGACCAGAGCTGTTGTGTAAAAGACTCATCTCTCTCCTGGAGTCACACTTCTTACATCAGCATTCATAGCTCAGATGGCAGCCAGGTACAGGCATTCCCATTTTCCAGATGGCAGAAAGTTAATAAAAAAATCAACATTTATTTTATGGCCACAATAAGCAAATCAATTTTCAGCTGCAGAAATCACAGAGATTTATGATGCAACATCCCTACAATACTATTAAGGTAACAAGAGGAGCTTAAAATGAAATAAATAATACAAGATAATATGCAGTAAGTTCTGTGTGAGATACAAAAATAGCAACTGTTAAAGAAATTCAACAGGCAGAGATTTAAATCTTGGTATTTCAACTCAGTCAAGAAAGTCTGTACGGAAGACCACTGGTATCATGATGGTTTCCATAGAAATGTGAGGTTTTCAATCAGCAGAAAAGTGGAAGAGAAGTCATTCTACTAAAAGGAGATAATATAGCCACAGGCCAAAGGAGCAGATGGAAGGGATTGCCAAAAGAAACTAGTAAAGTTTGAAGTGCAAGATAGATGGGAATTGACCTAATATGGAAAATGAACCCAGAGAAGCATGGATCCTCGGACAGGAGGAAAGAAAGTGGATTCAATGAAGTCAAATTATTATTAGCATGGGGCACACATCTGTGTATTCTGTGTTGTTAAGCAGCATTCCTAGTCAGCTCAATTAATCCACTTTTAAGCAAAGGAAACAAGACTTCACTGTCTGGCAGCGTTGTGAGAGAGGGATGCTGTGGAGCACTACTGTAGAAAGTCTGACATATAGCCTATACTCTTCCAGTACCCTCAACACCATCCATCAGATGGGGAACCATCCAAGGCATACGATCAAGAGAAAAGAGGTGGCACACATAGATTAGCTGTGTCAGAGTAATCAGAGGGTCGTTACTGAGGAATTGGGGGAAAAAGAACAGCCTAAGAAAGGACACAATATATTACATTAAACCAAATAACAAGACAATGGGCATCCATATATGAATGTGAGCAAAAGGAATTTTTAATATGAGATACTATAAAAAAAAAAGAACCGGAGACCATGGTAAGATTCAAAGCCGAAAACAGGTGGTCTTTCGTACCCCACCATGCAACCTTAAATCAAAACTTTTTAAAATTAAAAAAAAATGAAGTTCAAGGTCTAATTTCAATATTTCCCAATTTATTTTGCAACAGGGATTTATTTAAAAACAAAAATTGCTGTGTCTAAGATAAAAGAGCTGTCATAGTGCAATTGCACACCCTGGGCCACCATTATGAACTGGGCAGCTGTGCACTAGACTTGCTTCTTTGGTGTGGGAGCAACGTGAGAGTTGCTTGCCGTTTTTCTAACTTGGGTAACAAGCCCTTATGCTAGAAATATCCAATAATTAAATGTCATCTGTTCAACAAGTTGGGTCTGCCTGTCTGCTTTCTTACCACTCAACCATCTATCTTTATCAAGCTAATTAATTACGAACTAAATTAAAAATTCACGCATTAAGTCAATACCGGATTTCCACAAAGTCACATGAAGCTCAGGCTGGACTAGAACTCACTGTGTAGTTAAGGAAAACCTTGAACCCTTGATCTGCTTGCCTCAATTTCACAAATGCAGAGATGCCATCAGAACCAATTTAGTACAAACCCAAGTCAGCAGAACTGCAAAGTTATTAATGCTGGGATAACCATATAACTGTGCTGATCATTACCTGACATAGAATATTCAGCTCATTTTTCTTATTATTGAATCAACTAACCATTTCATTAGGTATGTGTACATGGAAATATTTATCACATGTGGTTTTATAACTAAAGCTTTTTGTAACATATCAATATCTATACAAATCGATAAATATTTAGCAATCTTAAAACTCATTAGTGCCATTTTGGCTTAATGATAGTTTCAGCAATCCTGTATCTATGTTACTTTCATCTAACTCTAGCATCCCTCAGCATTGCTGAATGGTAATTAAAACTTAGCTCACTAGCCAACCTTATTTCCTTTACTTTCTTGGATTAAAAAAAAAAAAGTTTTATTTGAAAATTGTTGTTGGAGTTTGAAATTCAACCGTGTGACAACTTCTTAGAGTAGAATTATAGCCACTCAATATTTGACACTTCTGTATATAATTATTGAGGATGTATACTAACCTGAAAATAAGAATCTGTAAAAAGTGATAAATAATTGCAAAATTAGACATATTCTCTGATTGAAAAACAGGCCTCTTTCAATAAATTAATTAGAAAATTCTTCACACACACACATAAAAACCTTGTCTCCATATAAATGTGGGCATTCCACACAAGATAAATGAAATACATTAGGCATGTGAAAAAGAAAGCAATGAGGTTCGTTTTGTGCATCTTACTTTCTGTTATCCAGGACATCAAATGCCTGATACTATGTCTTCATGCATGAAGATGAGACTTTTACCTTTAACTTCTAAAGTCATTGTTTTATGACGGTTTATAGAAACAAAGGAGAATTATTTTTACCTCCCAGTCCTGGTCTAAGCCGATTATCGTAACCATCCAGAAGTCTGTCTAGTATTCTTGTAAAGATGGTAATGTTATTTTTAGCCTCATCTTCTTGGATGTTAGCCAGCACCAACCTAAACAGATAATTTTACAAATTGGTATGTGTTTTATATATGTATGCACAGTGTTTGGCTAAGTGTCAAAATGCTCTTCTTACTTGATCTAAATTTGAGGATTCTTTAGCCATTAGCGACACACACTTCATTCCTTTTTTCATTTTATAAATAGCACTCAACTCAGGGGCACAGTAAATATAATGTTTAAAAATGGACATCAAATAACAGAATATCAGAAGTGTAATTAAAATACTTTTGAGATTTCTGCCACTTAGCCCTCTGTATGGCTTATCTTAAAATCTATTGCATAAAGCATATCATTTTTGTAGATTCTCATGTGCCTACATTATTGGCGAGATTGCTTTGCTGTTAGACGGAGTGTAGTAACGAGAGAGACTTCCGAAGTGTTTCTTCAGTGTTGTGAACACTAACTGGAAAATAAACTGTCATCTTGATGGTACAAATCGCTCTGTCGTTCTCTTAGATAGCATTGTTTTTCTGTGTCTTTCCCATTTTTAGACCAAGATAATTTCCTGACTTGGGGTATACCTCCACCCAATGGCCAAGTGTAATATAGACATCAGGGAAACTCCACTGGCAGGCTGCCAGGCTCAATGTGGCCTGGAGCTGGAGGTGGGTTCTAAAGGCAGCAGTCACACACAATTTCACAGAGTCTTAGGAAGGCTAGGTCTGTGGAGTAGTCTCAGAAGAGATATTAGGGGCTACATAAAGATAAATGTGTCCAGTTACCCTTTTTTGGTGATAAAATTTGTGGGAAGAGATGGTCTTAAAATATCCCCAGCCAGGCTTTTGAAGCAGTGATTTTCTCCATTATTTTTCCGTCATAAAGCCAGAGACCTGATTTTGTGAAAGCAATTTGGTACCAAAGAAACTGATGTATAAAACAGAGTGTCCTTTTCCATTACCGTTTTTTCTCAGAATGATTCAGAGATTTAAATTACTGTCCCCAAAAAAGAATCATTTATATAATAGAATAAAATGCTTCCGTGAACATTATTGGTTAAATATAGAACAGAAAATGAATAGAGTGATACTCAGTTAAGCAATTGGTGGTGGTTCTCAATGGGCATTAATTGATCATAGATTGCCTATGTCTCTAAAGTCAATGCTCAGGTGTGCTTACATGCTAGTCAATGTGCATCGTATAAAACATCATTGACAGAGACCATTTACACTGAAATGGACATGAAGTAGTAGCTAACCATACTCGTAATAACATCAAAAGTGGCAAGGAACATCAAGGGAACATTTTGAAAACCAGAGTGAATATTAAAGCGTGAACAGGAAACAAACAATCTCAAATTATATAAGTAAATCAGTTCCTACACTACCCTCAAAAGTTTCTGCTTGCCTACTTTAAGCTAATTTTAAAAACCCTCACTAGGATAGTCACAAGAGTCTGCGATTTTTCTCACAGAGGTGTTTTTCAGTCATATTTCATAAATTTCATATTTCTCTTTCTAAAGTCCATTAGTGGGTATTTCCCGATTAATCAATTAAGTATTTCCAAATAGATTTCTTTTCATTTCCAAAATATCTTTTTCACACGTTGAAGATTATTTGGTCAAAATTCTTAAAGGGGATAATAAAATGCTATGATATTTATTAAAAATTAATGGCTATTGAAAAATTCTTATGGAATTTATGTTTTAATTCTTCTAGTGTCTAAAAATATTTTCTAAATGCATTAAATTAAATATACCCACTGTCCAATTTTTAAAAATCAGAACAGATTACAATTAAGATGAAATTGCTTAAAACAAACAAATTAACTGCCGTATTGATAATTGGCAAAAGAAAAATTACAAATCCAAGCTGACTTTTTTTATCAGTAACCATCTACTAAGAAAGATATCTCCAGATTACTAAGATGAAAAGTTGGTTGACAGATCTTTTGTTTTTTGTTTGAGATTGTGGAGTTGTATACTACCTCCACCTAGAGGCTTAAGACTCTCATATCATTGGCGTTTTCTGTGTTGTTTTTAGAAGCCCCAGTGATTGAAAACAAAAAAGCAAAGGAAGAAACAGAAAGAAAAGGAAAAACCTAAGTTTCCACTTAAATTATTTATCTGACACTTCTCTGTCTTCCCCGAGGAGAATTTGGCTTCCTCACCAGATTCCTCCTGTGTCTTAGCAATAGGCATTCTTTGGACTAATATACTCCTGATAGAGTATTCTCCAGTTAAGTGTTACATATAGAAAATGTGTCCGTTCCCTTTCGTTTGTTTTTGTTTTAAGAGAAAAAAAAAAGATCAGCAAACTTTTTAGAGTTCCAGACACTTAACGGGTTAATTTTCTATACAATATACATTTTCATTAAAAGGAGTTCTTCAAATCACCTCGACTCTAAGAGATCACAGATACACTTAACGGCATTTAAAAAAATTACGCTATACCTGAACTGCAGAAACCAAACACAGCGTCTCACCTGGCTGGGTCCCACACCAGGAAAACAAGCAGCAGAGACCGTACATTGCAGGTGTTCAGTTTTGTCTTCATCTTCCTTGTTTGAGAAGCTACGGAAGAAAAAGAAGATAAAATTAAAATTGTTCTGAGTCCTACCAACCAAGTATCCTCCAAAGAATGCCATTTCAGTTGTGGAAGTGGGGGTGTCACTCCCATGTGCTAGGTATACAGGTGTAGGACCAGATGACTGAAGGAGAATTTTTTTTTTATGACTAGATGACGCTAGTTCATCCCCCCACCACCTCTTAACTTCCCCCAGCCCCGTCCTCTGCAAACACTTCGCTATTCACACATAAAATGGCAAGACCCGGGGACTCTAAGCTGACACATGCGCTTACGGAGGAATAGATTGGTGTGAGTGGAAACGAGGTGGCGAGCTGGATACTCCATGCCTCGCCCTCTCTGCGAAGACCACCTCCGCAAGCACAGCGGGAAAAGCTAGCAGCAAGCAGCCTACTTTTCCTTACAGTGAATTGCAGTCCTCGCGTGTTCACTTTCCCCAACAACAACCACCACCCCACGCAAAAAAAAAAGAAAAAATAGAAAATCAAATCCAAATCATTCTCCCTGCCCATCCCCATTTGCCCATGTCCATGTTCAGGAGGCAGAAGGGTGGGAATTAAGTGCTGCGAACTACGTGTTTGACAGCTGCTCTAGAGCCCAGACTACCCAAAGAGCTTCAGGATCAAACACCAAGCAGGCAAAGCAGCGCAGCCACTGTGGGCAAAGTTGGAGACTGTAAAAGAGCCGGGCCAGCGTGCTGCCACCGAACTGGACTGGCTTTTGAATTTTTATTGTAGTTGCAAATACGCTTCTGGAGAGGGACATTGAAATTAGATTTTGGAAGCTGGAGGGCAGAGGAG
>NC_022027.1:27140219-27175964 GCF_000317375.1 Microtus ochrogaster
GACTGCAGCAGCCTAAAGAGCAGGCAGCAAAGGGATGGGCTGGTGGAAGCTGGAACAGAGCGCGAGGAGCCGCGGCCGCGCGAGGAGTAGGCGGCGAAGGCGTCCGTAGTGGCGGTGATGGGCGGAGGAGGAGGAAGAGGAGGAGGGAGTAGCGATGGCAGGAGCCGGCGGTGGGGGCCCGGAGGCACGATGCGCGCAGGCAGCGGCGGGCACGAGCCCCACGCCAGGAGAAGGAGGAGCCAGTCTGAGGAGGAGGGCTAATGAGGTTCATGGGAATAGGGGACCCCCACCCCCACCCCAATTCTGTTCAAGCGACCGCCGCCCTCTGGGCACCTGGGGCAACGCAGCCGGGGAGGCGTGGGGCACCCCAGTGAGCCCCAGAGCGCCACTGCCAGCGCCCACACCGCTCTGGAGGTGCAGAGCCCACGCCCCACCCGGAGCTGTTCTCCGGGGGGGGGGGCTGCGAGCTTCCTGGTGGGTGGGTTAGGGGGGCGCTGCTGGTGAGTGTGGGTGAGAAACTCTGGATGGTGCGTGTCGGTGAGGCCCTAGGTCCCGCGGACTATTCCCTGTCTCTCGTCCCCCGACATCATCTCTGGTGGAGCGATGTGGTTGCCTGGAAGAGGTAACGATGTATGGCTCCCACTGGAGGGCGAAGGGGCTAATCACGCCTTTACTTAGTCATCAGCGCATCCACGAAGGACCAAGTTAAACGCACGTTATGTGGAATTACACAGCAGGAAGTTTCTTTGATTTCCTTAGCTTTCTGGATGTACCTCTCATTCCTCCGCACTCTGGCAATCAGAACCAATTTCCCCTCAAGCTAGGAGGGCTGGAGACTTGCCCGGAGCTGGTCAGTGAAGGCCCTGGACCGACCTTACACATCAGGAAACCTCCTGCCTACTCTCAGCAATGGCTTTTCCCTAATCTCCTTGCCAGGCATTTTCTTTACCTGGTGATCAAGACTCAATCTAAGAGCTATAAAAAGTTTACATTAGCCTGGAGCAAAGGGGATCCGCGGCCGCCTTTCCAGTGCCTTCTGCAGATGGTAGCAAGATGAAGCAGTTTGAGGCTTTCCCCCTTTAGGGCTTTTTCTTGGCAGAGACTTGTAATTCCAATCCTATCATACACTTTGAGCATTCTGTATTTGATCTGTCTGCTTTTTCTTCCGTTTTATCTGGGGCGATTAAATTCAACAGAACAACTTGAACAAAAAAAAAAAGAAAAGAAAAGGGAAACAACGGGAAGAGAGAGAGTTAGTTGTGTTTTATTTTTGTTGTTGCTGTTGTTTGTTTGTTTTTATTCTTTCTGTACCGCACACGAAACTGAATGTTATCTACATTCTACTCAAGCAAATCAGAGCTGGTATTTTTTTTCATAGTTGTTATAAACATGAGACACTATGAAAAGAAAAAGGGGAGCATTTAGTATGTCTGTTATTTTATATTCAGAGTCAATATGAGCCAAATACTTCAGTTTTAGTAGTTGAGCACTTAAAAATTCAGATTTTTTTTTTTTTTTACCCTAGGTGGTTGGTTCAGTTTTCTTAACAGGCAGTGCTAATCTACAGGAAACATTAGCTTAGCTTTGAAGATTATTGGGGCGGGGGGAACCTTTATAATGGAAATATTTCAGGCTGTTCATTTTAATGTATAAGCCACCACTCTGCCAATGAGCACTTAAGGTTATAACCTAAACAAACATCTGTTCTCATTTTGCTGGCTCTATGAAGAATGGAGCACCATGCAGCCTCCTCCTCCTCTGTCATTAATATTCCTTTCCTGACTTGCCCATTGCAGAGCCTAATTGAAATTCACAAAGATTAAAAGCATGCCATTTAAAACCTTGCAAGCAGGGAACCCAGAGTCTTCTACTTGATGAGAACATTCTACTTCACATTGCATCTTCCTGTTCTGCTCCCTTGTGTCGGTTTCTGTTAGGAACCCTCTGACTATGCCATGTACATCACCACTAAACTGTCTATATTTTAACCAATGCAACCATGTTTGTCATTGCTTCTACAAAACTCCCCTTTCGTGAACCTCATAATCTCTGTGAATATGTTCACATTCTATTCTGATGCTTTCTTATCACTATTCTTTCTCTTGATTCTGATACAGAAGAAAATAGATTCAGATTCTAATTGCTTGCTTCCATTTTAAAACTTTTATGAATTGAAGTGATTTTTTTTTTCTTTAAGAATGAGCTTTGTGTGTTAAACTTGTAATCTCATATGACTTATGATCTGCGCTTGAGAAACTTCATGATGTTCTAGCAAGCTGTCTGGAATGATTTTTCCCTCACCACTTAGTTTCTTTGAAATTGTAGAAACAGTTCAAAGAGTTAGATACACATTTGCTGGACCTAGAGTAAAGCCAGATTTTTTTTTTAAATCATAAAATTCTGATTTTTTACATTCACCCCCTCCCCAGAAGTGCTTTATGATTTCTATTGATGTTGGATATCTATGATTTAAACTTCAAAGAACATTAAAGGAATTGGGAATCAGAAAAGCTGACAGCTGAGAGCAGTCAAATGCCTCAAAGTCGCATCCAGAGAGATGTTTGCTGCAGTACTGGGATTGCCTAATCTCTTCAAAGGTCTGAATGCAGTCTGGTTTGCCTCTTAGCTGTCTATGGTAGAGTGTGGGTTAACTGCCTGAACTTGGAGAGCCTGGACTGGGTTTGGTGACTAAGCTTTTCCTACCTAGTTTCCTTAGAGCATGTCCTGGAGAAGCTGACCCTGAAAAACTAATAGCTAATTGGTTGCCAGTAAATCCATTCCTATCCGTGCTTGGCCAGTGCAGAACCTCTTGTGTTGAACCCATTTGATTTACTCATCCAAATTGGATTTGAGGGAGAGGAACATTACATCTCCAGCATCCAAAGCCACAAAAAGTCCAAGAATAAAAGAAAGCAAAAAGAAAAATTGGAACCCTTTTATTTCTGTTGCATTTTTCCTTATATCTCACAATACTGTATAATTTTTAAGTTTGGTATAAAAACTGTTGCTTTCTTTTCTACAGACCAAATGGGCACTGCTACTCCAAGACCTCCACATGTCTAGAGGTCATCACAACACTTGAAACTTTCTTACAGAAAGCAAATAGGATACATGCTTATGAATATATATATATATATATTATATATATATACACACATTAAGAATGAATTGTAGGAGCTTTCTTTTCTACAGACCAAATGGGCACTGCTACTCCAAGACCTCCACATGTCTAGAGGTCATCACAACACTTGAAACTTTCTTACAGAAAGCAAATAGGATACATGCTTATGAATATATATATATATACATTATATATATATACACACATTAAGAATGAATTGTAGGAGCTTCTTTTTACAATATAGGGCAGCAGGTATAGAGACAACTCTACACCTTGTAGAGCATAATGCTGTGCTGTGCACAGCTCTAAATAGGCCATTGACATCATACCACTCCTCTCAAGTTTCAGGGACCATCACAGAAGAGAGAATGGGAAGACAGTAAGAGCCAGAGGTAGTGGAAGTCTACAGCAAGGCAGAGCTCACTGGAGAGGACAAGGCCATTAAACACATGAACTCAAAAGAGCTGTGTCTGCATGTATAAGGACCTGCACAAGAGCAAACCAGACAAAATGCCAGCAAATGTTCATGAAGTCCCAGCCCTTGCTGAAAAACACTGGCAATTGACAGCTGTCTGGGAGGGAGGGTAAGTTTTCTTCAGGAATGAGGCCAAAAGACCACCCATACTCCAAAAGATGGTCCTACACCCAAGCACATAGAGACCAGCACTAGGTGGATTCAGTGAAAGTAAAAGTGCATAAGAAATTGGGAGGGGAAATTAGTAGAAGAGATTGTGGAGAAATTGGAGGGTAGGGAAAGGGAAGTGGATTTGATCAAAATATTTTAAGCCTATGTATAAACCTCTCAAACAATTTTTCAAAATTTATCAAAAGAAAATACACAAATGTTAAAACAATATTTTGTAAAAAGTAATATTCAGGTAAAAAGATTCCTAAATAAATAAAATGAATGAGAACATCTTAATAACATTTCTACAGACTGTAGTTTTCCATTTGATTTCTCATACTCTAAAATGATAACCCGGAGTTGCTTTATTAAGACTAGCATCTCACTGTAGGTAAAATGTTTAGTGCATTAGTGCAAAATAAATTTTAATTCAAATGAAGATATATGGATTGGTGAAATGGCCTATCCAACAATGGCAGCAGTCAGCTGGTAAGCCTGAGGACTTGATGTCTGATTCTTCAGGATTAAACAGACAAGAGAAAATGGACTCCATGTACCTATCATGACATGTCCCTTTCCCCCAAATAAGTAAGCAAATATTTCTTTAAAATAAATAATAAATACCCACAAAATACCAAATAGTCAGGATCTAAAGCATGCAGTCTTGTTTACAAAGTTAAAAACATGAATACCTTAATAATTCCCAAATGTGCTTTGAATGTAAGCCTGTTTTCTCAAATTCACCAAGTTAGAGAAACAAAAACAGAGAAATGAAAAGAAAACTGGAGCAAACACCCATTTGGCAATTCTCAAGTCAAAATTGTAGCTTGATCAAACTCTATTTTCCTTGAAAGCTGTGTTTAGATGGATGGTTAGACTCCCAGATTCAGAAGGAAAAACAGCTGTAAAGTGGGAGTAACTGGTCTCATAAAGAAATAAACTTTAAGCTACTCTCTTACCCTAATGTTACTGGGTCACATTTCATTAGAGCTAAATGTATCATAGTATAGTAGCTGGATTAAGTACACATTTTACTTGCTTCGAAGAGGGCCAGTAAATATTTATAAAGTAGTTTTAGAAATTCTTATTCAGCTTACAAATTGGATATATCAAGCATTCCCTGTACACTGCTGGTTTCTGATATTTCTTAAGCTGACTATTTATATAATTACACATATACAGAGTAGTAGTTTGTAGGAAATTTATTGCTGTCTTTCTGTGAAATTATCAATAGATTTTTTTCAGTTTATTCGGCTGTTTCTGAAGAATAAATAGAACTTCAATAATTCAACTCAAAGCACTCCTAGCAAATTGCACGATGAATTTTGTTCAGTGGCATGCTACTATATCACCAACTATCACCACCAGCCTTTGCCTGAGAATGTCCTGTAAATACTAATGAAAATAATGAACTTATGGCAATTCCATTTGAAGAACAACTTATTTTATTAATACCTTGTATATACTAACATACGTGATCTTTGAAAGTAAGAGTTAGGCTATTATCATTTCCATCTCACTGATGAAAAATTGTTGAGGTTGCATTCTTAACTACTATAGGACGGGCATAAATATTGAGAAGAAAAAAGAAAAAATACACAATCCGATTATAAGTATTTTCTAGTCAACTGGAGACATAAAACAGAAAGTAGAAACCAGTTATTTCTAAGAAAAAAATCATAATGCCATAAGAGTTAATAAACCATTGTCCTTGGAGTCTCATTGTGTTGGCCAGAGTGATTTGCTCACAGATGCTCTGAAGTAATTGCTGACCTTTGTAGATTTAAATCCTTTGGAAGGCTTGATTGCAGAAATAAAGATGACTTGACCTTGGGTGGTCTCTATTGTTATATATGCTAATAACTCCCAAAATTCCACTCCAAAAGGTCACTGGACACAAATACTTAGACATCAGTTCTTTTCTCAAAATGTTCCACTTCCGGTGTTGGCTAACTTATACCTTCCCAGATCTGCCTCACAAAAAGGAGACTCTTGCTTTCTCAGTACTGCATTAGTACCACATAGACATATTGACTCTTGTGGAGAAATTGATGGTTGTTCTTATCAGTTGATGCTTATCTTCAATATCAGTTCCTCAGCCTTCACTGTTTCCTGTCTTGCAGCATTCAGTGCCAAGAATCAGGAACCCACCACCTAATTTCTGTCCTTCTGTTGCAGCTTTCTCTAATTTACTTTCATAAGGCCTAAAAGCCATAACAGTGCCACTTATCTAGAGTAATTTCTTAGAAACAGTTCAAGTCAAGAAAACTTTTTTTTTGCGTATCACATTTGACTCGAGCTTCAATTCTGCCCTCTCTATACTCGTCTTATGTATTCTTTACGTTTTTGCCATTGTGACTCAAACCATGAGAAGAAACTTACAGGAGAAATGTGTGTGGATAGATATTTGAAAGGTCCAGTTCATTGCAGCAGGGAAGGCGTTGCAACCGGAGTGTTTTGGCAGCTACAGTAATAAGAGCTCTTTATAATTGGTGGGACCAAGAAGCAGAAAAGAGAGTATGTTCCACTCAACTGCTCTTCCCTTTTTCCTATTTTATTCAACCCAGAACCCTGCCTTTGGACCTTCAACATTAAGGCTGTATTTTTTCCCCTTCATTTAATTCTCCCTAGAAAAGCAAATAAATGACCTCATAGAGATTTCCAGGTGAATACCTCACTAATAACCTAGACTGCATCCAATCCAATCACATTGGCCATCACATGTCACACATGTGAATATATGTGCCTGCATCTGATTCACACATGCACAAAATCATCATTCTTTCTTCAAGCACCTTGTCTTTCCGGTCTGCTTTATGTCCTCAAACCTCATTCACTTCTTTTAATTGCTAGTTGTTTCTTTTTGCCTTAATAACTATATTAATTTATTTTAATTTAATTAATTTATTTATCTATTATTTATTTATTACATACCATTCCCAGTTCCTCCTCCCTCCTCACCTCCCACTTTTCCCACTCCTCACCCCACAATCTCATGCCTCTTGTTCTCACTGCTATACCAATTGTAAACTCACTTCCACACTCTATCGGATGAACATTTCGTGTTTCAGCCCTAGAAATTATTTATAAGTTCCAGGTAAAAGTAGTTATACTTGTATTTATAATTCCACACAAGTTAGGCCAGGCAATCAGCATGGGACCAAAATTATTTAATTGAACTTAACTCTTCCATCTCATTTTATGTTGTTTAAAAAGTGCCGTAAACCAGCAAGCTTTTAGTTACATAAATCATTTCCACATGGTTCTAGAGCTCAACAAATCTAACACTAATAATACAATCTGTATCTTTTGAAAGACTGCTTTCAAAAGGTAACTTTCACAAAAAGGTAATTTCTCACCCTGTCCTCACAAGATAAAACAGGATGAGCTATACATTTCTGGGACCTTTTTATATGAACCTAAATTCCTTCATTAGGGCTGGATTCATACCCATGATCTGAACACCACTCCCAATGACCTTACACGCAGTACTTTGAATGGTTGCTATTCAGTATGTGAATTTGAGCAAGACACAAACCTTCCCAACCTAAAAGGTGCTTTGTGGCACTGAGCTGGTCTTCTTGTTTTCCCATTGTATTTAGTCCAGGACCCAGGCCATGGGATGGTGTCTCCAACATTCTACTTGTACCTTTTACTAAAGATGATGTCATTAGAGATCTTTAATGGTAGGAGTCTTATCTTAGCCATTTCTTCCTTCCGGGTGATCAGATAGAACCAAATATCTCTGTGGTCCTCCAAGAAATTCTTGAGGAATAAATGAAATGAACCAATTAAAAGATGAACAACATGTCTACTAAATTAGTGAGAAAGGACAAGGATGTTGGTGCTTCCATATATATGTAAGCCATTAAACCTCTTTCAGGGACAGTGAGGGTAAACAGGTGTGCCAAGATTTCATAACCTTCTAACACCTAGATGAACATCTTGTTGACACTCTTTATTAACCATGCAGCTTGGGACAAATTCTTTAGTTTCAGTGTCTTATTTCTCATTCACAAAGAATAAAAGCAAATACAGATCCAACTTCATTTGGTTGTCATGAGAATCCTGTAGGCGGATATATGTGCATAGAAAATAACAAGCTAGGAGACAACACTACACAGTCCTTGTTGTTTCTACAGAACTATTTAGATCCCTGTCTCTACAATTAGAAGATGGGATTCAGTTTTATTCACAGCCCTTGACTATACCAAATCCTTTGATTCTTATTTTTCCCATGAGTATGTTCACATCCTTTCTGTCCTGCCAAGAGTCAAGCTTCAGCTTTCACAAAATAATTTATCAGAGCCCAACACACATCCACGCATATTTTTTCTTTCTTGTGAGTACAGTGTTTTCCTCATTCATTTTTTTCCTACATCTTCTCCTGCTCCTGTCCTCATTTGGAATATCATGGCCTCTTTTTTTTCCAGGCAGCCTACATTTCCATCGTTTTTTCATTCTGTAGTGATTCCTTTTCCTCCTCATTCCCCGTTAGTATTTATATATAGCATAAGCCCACACTTGTGCAAGTACTTCTCTTTGGCATAGGAAAGACCGTGTGTTTATGATGCATACAGATAAGGTGACTAAGCAAACAGGAATGGGAGTGTTTGATGCGTGTGCACATGCATTCCTGTCTATATTTCTCTTTGTATGTCCCTACATTAAGTCCACTCAAGTGTATTGTACTGATATACTGTCTTATTTTGAAAACTTAAGTGATTATTCTCATTTGAATTGGTAATTAATTTACCTAAAATAATAAAATTGCTAGAAATTGGGATTTGACAAACAATGAGATACATTGCTATAGAATTCAAAGAACCAAGCTCACTTGGAAACATGGGGGCACCCAACAACCCCATCCTTGTCAAATCCTCAAATGAATGTGACCAGAAATTCATCTTCTTTTTCCTTGAGATGTCTGGAACAATGTACTTTCTGATATACAGTTAGAAGAGAGATGTTGTGGGATATTTGCACACTCTGTGAAGGTGTGTTGCTGTGGTTGGTATAATAAAAAGCTGAATGGCCAATAGTGAGACAGGAGGTAAGGCAAGATTTCCTGAAAGAAATGGAAAAGAATATGGGTATGCAGGATGGCAGAAAACAGAGAGAGGAAACAGGAGGTGCAAGGTGGAGGAAAGGTAACACCATGTGGTATAAAACAGATTAATAGAAATGGGTTAATTTAAGTTATAAGAGCTAGTTAGGAACAAAAACATAAGATATAGGCTGAACTTTGGTGATTAATAACAAGTCTCCTTGTCATTATTTCAGAGCTGACTGATAGGCAGAAAAAGACTCATTACAGAGAGACAAAGAAATTTCCAGTTTGGTTGCTTCCCTTGAAATTAGAAGGCCAACAGAACTGGTTCTAACAAAGAAATATAAGCTAAAAAGAACTATTTCCAGATGACAGCTGGATATGGCTTGGTATGGATCAGATATCACATGTTGCCTTCTTCCTTGTTAGGTGTCCATGGAAAATGATGGTCTAAATTATTGGCCTGTGGATACTGAAAAGTGGACAATGAAGATCAGAGCTTTTAGCTATCATACACTGGATATCATATGTAAATAAAAATTTACCTATCTTTAATAAGTTTTTTGGGGAGCCAATGTTGACTTATATCTCTTTCTATGCCTTACATTGCTTCTCAAGTGGAAGACATTCAATAGATGTTAATTTATGAAAGATACTCAAGTGAATAAAACACATAAATGAATTAATAAAGGAATGTCAATCTGTTAGAGAACCCTCCACTTATCGGTCTGACCTTCCTACAGCAGTCTGGTCATGTCGTTGTAGACCTCAAACCCTTTCATATACTCCCACTTCTTATCAGGTTAAGATCCAAATCTTTATCATAGCCGAAATCTTGTCTAATTTAGCTCCTGCAAGGTCCTAGGCTACCAGTTCTCTCATTCCATCAATACCAGCCTATTTTTGGTTCTTAGAATGTGCCAGCTTCCTGGCTGCTATTTCTCATCTTGTCATAGGATGTTGTATCACTCTTTGCCTGTGTTGGAAGGCTCCTACCATCCTCCTCATCTCACTTGTATCTACTCATTCATTCTTCCTTGAAAAGGGAATAGGAAGCACTTCTCAAAAACTCTTCCCTAGTAGCCCAGATCAACCTCTGCTGTTTTCCTTTGTGATGTGTGCTTTCTTTCTGATAACTCCTTTCTATATGTTTTTGTGATATGATTACCATCTACCCACCAGTTTTGCTGTGTGCTCCACAATTTCCGGTTCTGTGCTGATTTTTTGATAACATTAAATCTCCTTAAATGTGTATATCAAATGATTCAGAGTAACCACTGAATAAATAATTGCTGGAAAAAAGTAGAAAAATGGATGAGAACCACTGCAGTTGTTAATCTCGCAAGGCCACTCTCCTATACTGATATTTAAATCTTCAGTCCCAAAATTGTGATTGTTGCCACAGAGCTAAAGAATTCATGCAAAGAGATGAAGAGCATGACACTGCTTCTCTGTATTTGTATACAATAAGAAAGGGTATACCATGTTAGTCGTGTGTGTGTGTGTGTGTGTGTGTGTGTGTGTGTGTGTGTATTTCATGTTTGCCCTCTGAAAAAAAAGAAAGAAAAATCCATGCCCTCTAGACTAAGAGTTATGCAAAAAATCTGAATGATAGGTTAGGAAAGTATGCTATAAAGAGTGGTTGTTTTATACCTTTTAAAGAGTTAATTAAAAGATTACTAAGAAAATTGCTATACAATTAGTATCAAAAATGTCTTGGCAAATTAAAAATCATCTTTTTTTAAAAAAAGGAATGAGTATTTTATGTACACTTTGTAAAATATCAAGCAATGTGCTAGGCTTTAGTTTAGATTGTAAATAGAATAAATTAGAGTTAGCACACCTCAAGAAGTTATTCAGTGAGTGATTATGAAAGCTAGACCAAAAATACTTAAGGGAAAATCTCTTGTGTGCATCCCTGTGTGTTGGTGTGCTTCCCTTATACTGTGTTCTGCCTGGACTGTCACTGTATTGAAATAATAGACATCCTCTCCTCAATGGGTTGTGAACTCCTAAAAAGGAATGGCTACTAATTTATTCTTGTGTCGCCTTTATGTAGTACAGTAATGGATTCTTAGCAAGAAATATTTCAGGAAACAGATTTATGCAGCATTGTCTCTGATAAATCAATATTGATCTTGCACATGATTATTCCAGCCCTGGTTAGAAGATCCTGAAACAAATTGGCCTTTAGAGGTGATAGTGTCTATGTTAGAGAGATATATGTGAATATCCACATTTTTGTTCCCGGTTCATTCATGATTAGCAGAAGAGCATTCCTGTCCTTTCAACTATTGTATTACTGTTCCAAGATTATACTAAAGTGTTCTGCCACTTACCTCACAAAATACGCTGAACACCAACAATTTGCATCAGTTGATTCTTGTAAAAGTACATTAAAACTCATAAGATGAAGTGAAATTTAATCAAGAGCAGATTGAATCGTTTCATATATCATTGCCTACCAATTGTCAAGAAAAACAAACTTTGGTGTGTCTAACCTTAGATCCATGATGAACGTGAGTTCTCAGTTTTGGACTTTTCTACTGTTTTGTTGAAAGGAATGTATATCTGAGTGAAGCCCAAGTGTGCCTGTGCAGAGCCGAGAGACAGACATGGAAATGCATCATCGAGCAGAGAATGAGAATCTTCTCATGGCATACACTAGAAACAAGATTTTGCATGTCGGTATCAGCATAGGTAATGGGATGATTGTCCTTAACATTAGCCAATAAGTGCAAGACTTTATGGCAAACAAACTAGACATATTATAGGAACCAGCGCTTGTAGGTCATTCATTTACTTGCATCCAAGAATGGATCCTACCCTGGGCTCTTAAAATAAATAGAGCAGAATAATGCAGTGTGCCCTGGAAACAGCATAATAGCCAAACCTCAAGTCAGCCTTGCTGTCATTTCTCCAAGATCTGACCTTTTCGACATAGAAAGAGAACGTATTGCTTGATCTTCGTCACCAATACTGGGCTTTGCTGAGTGCACCTCTACTTTATTTTCCATACTCAGTTCTTGGGGCAGTTCACTTACTTATTTACTGTTCCCTTTGAGAACTGCTTTCTTTGCATTCATGGGACTGCAAATCATGGTCTTGAATTCTGAGTCCCTCTTTTCACATCATTGTTTATTGGAATCTTTTGCCTTTTCATGACGTTTCTATTTCTTCAATCAAATAATAGAGAAAAGTCCATTAAACTGAAAACAGGTTGACAACACATGATGTCTACAAAAGGCTGACTTTAGGACTTCATAGACTAGAATGGTACAAGGGTCCTTAAGTGCCATTTAAACCTACCCTGTATTCATTTGTCCTCAAGTTAGTGTCTGACCTGTGAAGACAAAGAGTGGTGTCAAACTACCAATAATTTTTAGCACATAAATTAGAAATTTGCTAAAGAACTCTTGCACCCTTGACAAGATAGTATACTTTTTATGTTTTTTACATATAGTTAACCTTAAAATCTTAGTGTTAGTATAATTCATAAGTTAAATTTAGCTAATAACTTAAAGGATCTTAATTAACCTAATAAAAGCTCAGTATAAATCATACTCTTTTTTTTCAAGTTTCAAAAATATTTTCTTTTTTATTGATTTTTTTTACTTTTTTTTATTGAGAAAAGGAAAAAAAAGTTTCCCCCTCCTCCCAGCCTCCTATTTTCCTCCCCCTCCTCCCACCTTTCTCTCCCTCCCCCCACTCCTCTCCCCCTCCCTCTCCAGTCCAAAGAGCAGTCAGGGTTCCCTGCCCTGTGGAAAGTCCAAGGTCCTCCCCTCTCTGTCCATGTCTAGGAAGGTGAACATCCAAACTGGCTAGGCTCCCACAAAGCCAGAACATGAAGTAGGATCAAAACCCTGTGCCATTGTCCTTGGCTTCTCATCATCCCTCATTGTTCGCCATGTTCAGAGAGTCCGGTTTTATCCCATGCTTTTTCAGTCATAGTCCAGCTGGCCTTGGTGAGCTCCCAATAGATCAGCCCCACTGTCTCAGTGGGTGGGTGCACCCCTTGCGGTCCTGACTTCCTTGCTCATCTTCTCCCTCCTTCCGCTCCTCATTGGGACCTTGGGAGCTCAGTCCAGTGCTCCAGTGTGGGTCTCTGTCTCTATCTCCATCCATCACCAGATGAAGGTTCTATGGTGATATGCAAGATATTCGTCAGTAGGAGTTAACAAGTGGTGAACCTAAAGAAGCTAAATAAGAAGGTGAACCCAAGGAAAAACATATAGTTATCCTCTTGCCTATGGGAAGTAGACAAAATTGCTGAGGAGAAAAGTGGGATCTTGGGGGTGGGGTGGGGTGGGGGTAAGGGGAGATGGGGAGAGAAAAGTGAGAAGGGGAGAATGGGGGGAACTTGGGGAAACAGGATGATTGGGATAAAGGAAGGCTGGATAGGGGAGCACGGAAGCACAATTCTTAGGGGAACCACCTCAGGGCTGGCAAGAGACTTGAACCTAGGGTGGCTCCCAGGAGCCCAAGGCGATGTCCCCAGTTAGTTCCTTGGGCAGATGAGGATAGGGAACCTGAAACGACCCTATCCTATAAATCGTACTCTTTATGTTAACTACTTAACACCAAAAAATTGTGTGAAATAGCTTCCTTAGCAATGACATTGTGATTTCAGCCATGTTAAGAGAAGTTTAAGATGGCCCAAATCCTTTACAAAGCTAAAAGAGCTTAGTAAAAGCATTTGGCTTGGAAACATCTTTCAAGGGGCTTCGTTGACAAGGCCAAGAAATACTACTCTTCAAACTTCTTAGATCCTGTTTAGGATGAATCCTTCTGGAAGATGGTGGTCCATCCAAAGGCCTACAAGAAAAGAAGGAAATTTTCTGAAGCCCAGAAAATGTTATGGTTAAATGTTTTTTAAGCATCTTCTTTGCTGTTTTTGTGTCAACAGCTACTTTTATTGTGGCAGAGATGTAGAAGAAAAGGGCCATTTCTAGCCAGGGAATGCTAATGATGCTTACCTGGAATTTAGTAAAGGAAAAGTTGGTTTAAGCATCTCTTGGCACTCTGAATGTATTAGAAGTAACCATAAAATTTGAAAGTGATAGAATGAGGAGAAACTGACATTTAAGAGCACATACTAGGGTTTCATGGTTGTTGCAGAGTGAAAAGTGCCTTTAGTGAGTGGTAAGTTGGCTGGAATTAGCATGGAAACAAAAGTCTGCCTCACACCTCACACACATCTACCCTTTTCAAATATATTGGGGAAAGAGTGCTGTTTGTACTACAAGTAGACCAGAAATGTGGACCAGAAAAGGAACTTTATTTCTAGAACAATTTAGGTTTTTTGAAAGCAACTGTTGAACATTTTTGTTGGATTATCCAAGCCAAAGCTGAGGAATGTTTCTGTAACCTCTCCCTCGTGAATGAGATAAAAATACAAAGAATACAGATTTATAGCCTTGAACTGGAAAAAGAAACTGAAAGAAAAAAAAAGTCTGAATGCTGAAAGGTTTGTTAGCAAGTCTAAGTTGTTGGCAAATGAATCATGAGGTTCTGCTCCATCTTATACCAAGATGGTGTAGCATAGTTAATAAACTAATAAGTACACTACCACATTTTAATAATAGAAAATGAACCAAATAATTATACCATCTAGCCTTTTGAAGATATGTATTGGCCCCAATTACAGATGGACGCTTTATATCAAGCACTTTGGATATTAATGCTCAGGTCTGTCTCTTTCTTCAAATACACTTTTCTTATAAAAGCAACAGATAACATTAAAATTCTTAATAATTTATTTTTTGCTAAAATCTTGCCTTACACCAATAGGTAACAACAAAGAGGATATATAAGGATGTTAGTTTTTTTTCTATAATTCATAGAAGAGGCAAAATCTTTATATTCTCTTTTCACATTAAAACAATTTTCTACAGACACTTCTTATTTTGATCTCCCAAAAATTATTTCAGGTGGAAAGACGGCTTGGGGACCCAGGTTCAATTCCTAGCATTCATATGGCAGCTCACAATCTTCTATAACTACATCTCCAGGAGACCTGACACCCTCTTCTGACCTCCATAGGCATTGTATATACATAGTGTCCTTACATACAAACAGACAAAACACCTGTAGATGTAAAATAATAATTTTTCTTTTGGTTTTTCAAGACAGAGTTTCTCTGTAACTTTGGAGCCTGTTTCCATTCCAAATGACTCTATTAACTGTTAGAAGTTTGAGCTGTGTCTGGATGATGTTGACGTGTGTTTTTTTTTTTTTTATTTGGAACTTATTTTGCCATAAAAGAGTCTCAAAAAGAAACCAATGTTATATTTCCACTCATTTATAAAACATCAAAATACAAATAAACATAAAGGAACAAAAACAATCAGTGTACTATTTGGCTCTTCATCTACCAAGGATACTGGTACATTTTAGCTTTATGCCTAAGGTTGAACTGTTAACTTTATAACTTTATAAAGGCAGCAATTTTATTCACAATAAATAATTGCTATATAAACTTGCCAAAGTTTCAGACTAATTTCCTAAGGTAGAAATATAACAACAATAACAAAAGAGTCTTAGTTTTTGTGCTTGGTTTTAAGGACTATTTTGGCTTTGGTAATAGATCCAAATTAGTAACAACTCATTTATTGAGCTGTTTCACTGTGTATAAGGTTTTACAGCATATTGTGAATATCTTATAATAGTATCCTTAGATTACATCTGCTTTGAAGATCAGGAGAATGCGATCTAATCAGGTTGTTATTCCAAGTGACTCATTCAAAGTGTTGGAAAAACTCAGAAGTCTGAGAACTTTTGCCTTTGTAAAGAACCCTTAACTTATGAGAAAGAAATGTAGAAATGGAAAGTCAATCATAATACAGGGATTAAAGTCATTATATTACATTTGTTTATTTTATTTTACTTTCCAAAGAAATGAGTGTCTCTGTGAGAACCTAAAAATTTGTACATACAATTGTGTGTGTGTGTGTGCAGTGATTACAATGTAATTTGATCCCGAAGAGACACAATCACACTTAAACCAATTGACCTTGATCATATTTGCCCTCCCATATATTCCCTTTATCTTCATCACCACCAGATTACAAACCTCACAATTCTCTCCATCTCAAAAATTACCATCAGAATATTAGTGTAATTGCCATATCTAATTAAATTCAGCAAACTTATAAAAATCAGAATACCAAGTTTTTAGTATTAGTTGGGGAAGATGTAGAGGAAATTGCCACAGTATTCACAGTGCTGCTAGGGAAAGGAAGTGTTTTATTCATAGTCATTGAAAGTGTTAAAGCCATAAAGGACAAGGATGCCTAACCTCTCTTTATCATTCATTTCTGTGTTATTGAGCCAAAAGTGCCTGCAGGTGCATGTGGCTATTTAAAGGAAATTGTAAATCGTTTTCATATCTTCCTAATGTAGTCAGGCCGTATAAATAGTTGCACGTGGCAGATAATTTGTTTATGCCAACACATTATTGTGCTTACGAGCATCTGGATATCAGCTACTTGGCGAAAGAGCCAAGGATGTTATTGCGAACAAATACTATGAAGTAATTTACATAACGCTGAGTGGTGAATATTTAAGCTACAAAAGGAATAAGTTAAAATCAGATCTAAGTTTTAAAAAAAAGAAAATTTACAGAAGAAGCATCTAGAAAACAACAAGTTGTTCCACACTTCTTTATAAAATAATAGAAGTTAATGAATACGTAAAAATGCTATAAAGGTACATATATAAATTATATAAATTTCTAGCATTATTATATAGCTGATAATGGTACCTTTATAGAACACAATGTAGAAAATAATATTTTACGTGAGAAGTCTTCAAGGGTATATTATATTTCATTTTAGTACTCATTTGTGTTCTTTTATCATAATGTGAACTTGCTCATTTTTGGAGAAGGCTAAGTTGTCTGGTTCACATAAGCTGTGACTGTTCTTTGTTTCTACTTTATCTTTCCTTAGGATCTTTACAACACTAAGATACAGTGTCTGAGGAAAAGTAGAAAGGTATGCTTTGGCAATGCTCCCAAGTCTACCTCCAGAGTAGACTCAAAGATTCAAGGCCATATTGGCTCTCAATCTCTATAAAACACTAAATGAAGCTACAGGCTTCAAAAATACAATCATAAGACAGACAAAGTGTCAGTATCTTTATTCCAAATGAGAGACACTGAGGACTAGAATGAGTGATTAGCCAAATACAAGACCACGGCCTAGGAAGTCAATCATTAAATCCTCAAACTCTGTGCCTATCATATCGTACATATTGCAGTGAGGCAGATCATCCTAAGACCTTGGAGGCTCTCACAGGCTACTTTTGCACGCTGCCTTAACATTTCCTTGGCATCTGTTGCTTGTTGCTGGCATCTGTATCTTTCTGGGACAGAATCAAAGTCTCACATTAGATAACAATGAGGACCCTAAGAGAGACATACATAGATCTAATCTACATGGGAAGTAGAAAAAGACAAGATATCCTGAGTAAATTGGGAGCATGGGGACCTTGGGGGAGGGTTGAAAGGGAGAGGCAGGAAGGGAAACAGAGAAAAATGTATAGCTCAATAAAAATCAATAAAAATCTCACCTTCCTTTGATGGGGGAGAGTCTTCTGGCTTGTGTTAATTTCATTGGTTAAGTAAAGAGACTGCCTTGGTCCTTTAATAGGACATAAAATTAGGTAGGTGGAGTAAACAGAACAGAATGCTGGGAGAAAGAAGCTGAGTCAAGGAGTCGCCATGATTCTCCTACCAGATACAGAGGCAGGTTAAGATCTTCCCTGGTAAGATACCTCGTGGTGTTACAGAGATATTAGAAATGGGTTAGATCCATATGTAAGAGCTAGCCAATAAGAGGCTGGAACTAATGGGCCAGGCAGTGTTTAAAAGAATACAGTTTCCATGTAATTATTTCGGGTAAAGCTAGCAGTGTGGGAGGCCGAGTTCCGGGAAAGTAGCCCCCCCCCCCCCCCCCCCCCCTAATACAACATTCCCTTCCATGTCTGCAAGCATCATTTTGCCGGTGGCTCTTTACATAGACCCTTACCTCCACAGCACACTTCCTCCATGATACGGGAAGAATCTAAAATCCTCCAGAAAGCTGGAAGCTGCTGTGACACTATTCCTCTTTTAAACAGCATGTTTGAAAAACCATCACTGTGTGGATGACAACAAAGTCTACTCACAGAGTGGTCTACAAGGACCTACTTGAACCATAGGTAATTTGGCCTTTGAATGCCTTAACGAAGAACAAATCTCAGAAAGCAATTTTTTTAGGCAGACAGTCCTGAGTGAAGAGGGTATCAAGGGATTTGTTCTACAGAAAACTCTTTGAAATAAATCTGCATTTCTACACTTTAGAACTTTTGTATTAATTATTTTATTATCACTATGACAAAATACCAGGCAAAAACAACTTAAGGAAGGAAAAGCTTATTTTGAGTTACTCTTAATTGGATGTAGTACATTATGGTGGGGAAAACATAAGCATGGCAGATATCAAGGCACCTTCCATGGTGGTGGGGCCTTATAGCATTAGTGACTCAACATATTAAAAAAGAGAGAGACTTTGAACAAGAAGGAGTGCTAGGCTCCCCTAGGGTTGCATTCCATGAGCCATTTCTAGCTAGGTTTTATAACCTCATGAAACAGTGCTGTTAACTTGGGACAAGGGTTCATACACATGTGAGAGTCATTTCATATTCACACCATCACACTGTCACAAAGTGGCTTTGCAGATTCCTCAGGGGCTCTGCAGTTGCTTTTCCTTCTTCTCCACTGCAAACCATTTGTGCACCTTTCATTAAGGTTAGTCACCAAAACCCGGCAAGTGGACGTTTGCATGTATTTCTTTCTGGTCAACCTACTAATTTTCAAACCTTTCTACCATGTTCCTTTGATTGTGAATCTCATAAATTTGCTCGCTAGAAAGTAGTTAGTATTGCTTCTCCTTACTCAGAGAAAAGATGACAGAGTTTTCTCTCTTCCCCGTTACCAAATCTCAAGTCTTTCGTTGCCTCTGTGCTGATATCTGTGAGGATCATTTAATGTAAGTCATCACTCAGCATACCAAGAGTATTAGCTACAGTTCCTCATTCTCACATTCTTGAAGCATCACTATCTTAACTTAGACTCATAGACACTACTTTGTTTACCTCAGTTTCTAATTTTCTGGCTATGAGTCCTCTGTCATCTGATCTTGAGCATCTCACCTTCCTCTAACTGTTAGAGGGACCAGAACTCTGCTCTCATTTTGCATTTCTTCAGCTTACTCTCAATCCTTTGGTAACTTAACTGTGTTCATTTGTATATGTAAACACCATCTACACATTATTTTTCCAGTCTAGATCTCTACTTTAGATATGTTCAAGTCAAGCTCCATATATCCAAGTATCGACTGAGGTTTCCTCTTAGAAGCGTACTGGATAGAGGAAAATCATCAAATCTACAGAACTCCTAATTTCTATCCCTGACTGCTTCCTGCCAGTCTTTTCATGTTTCCATAAAATGACAGTTTCATTTTTCATGGTGGCACAACAAAAAATGGTACCAGTGCTCACTGACAACCCACTTTCTCTTCTGTGTGATCCACCTGCTAATCCTTTATTCTTCCCCAAAGCAGGTCTTTCTCAAAAGGAGTATGATGATCTTAAGAGAAATCTGGACTTTCTTATTGCAATTAGGATAACTACTTATAAATGTTCTTTATGAATCTATTATTAACTTCCTCCATCATATTATTTTATATAAACCTACATTACTATATAAAGTCCTCCATTTCTTTCCGATCTGTGTGGGATTTTGCCAGGGCGACTGACAAACTTGTGCCAGGTGAGCAATAGTAGAAACCAGGTGTCCACACTATCCTGACAGCAGATGACCCTTACCTTACAGAGAGGAAGTTTGATCACCTTACTGTGGGGTAAAAATAGCGCATGTAGAAAATGCATCTGACCTGATGTGAATATCACATATCACAAACATAAAAAATATAAAATATCAAAATCTGAGGTACAGTTACTACTGAGTATTTTAAAGGTAAAATTCATTAAGTGGGGGCTTTCCATAATATTAAACATTTTGGATAACTTATAGTTACTCAAAGTCATTTTTAACCATAGTGAAATGCTCAGAGACCAGCGATGAAAAGTTAAAATACCTATCTCAGATTAGATTTTTTCCACCTTAGAGAAAAGACATAGTTTTAACCCATTAACTGTTTTCCTCAGAAATTTCCTCTATATACAAAATAAAAAATAAAAATTACACATAATGACCTGATTAGATAAACCCTGATATTACCCACAGTCCCTGCTATTTCATGTGAGGACCTCTTATAAATCAGCTCAATTTATCTCTGTCGTGAGTTTTTACTTCAAATTGTGTTGAATAAATAAATGTACCCAGATGAGTATAATCTGTTAAACATTTTGTACTTGAAATCAGATAGCATTTTCCTTATATGTTTCCTAATATTTAAAGCATTTCCTTTTCCCAAAAATTTTCATTATTGTCTATCTTATTTTTGCTAATTTTCAAATGCTTTTTACAAACAAACATGATGTTAATCATTCTCTGGAGACAGTCTCTCTTTTGCTATTTTCTAGGCTTTTGATCCCTCTGCTGGAGTCTTCACTCTCCCCTTCTAAGTTGGATAATGTGATTTGGGACAAGAGGATTAAGTTTCACCACCTGTAACATAGAGATAGGACATTTTTATATCCCAGGCTTAAAAACTTACGGATTGAATGAGAAAAAAAGAGAATACTTCATCAACTAAAAATAGATCAAAAGGCAGAAACGCACTGTTATTATCATTATTCAAATCATAATGCTCGGGTTGAATTGTCAGCCAGCTTCACATGCAAGCTTTAAGAAAAGAGTAGCATTTCCACGTTCTCTGCTTACCTCTGAGTATCTGGCTAGAAAGCAGTGTGCAGCATTCAAAGGGGACTAGTCTTCCTGCAGCAAAGACCTGGCCTAAAGCCTAGACTGCTCAATAACAGACATTGGTTAAGATATTTAAATCTCTTGTTACTATAAAAGCTCCTGTTTTTCTGTTTCTTTTATGAGACATAGCTTCATGTATCTCAGGCTGGCCTCAAACATCTGAACCTACTGCCTCCATATCCAAAGTACTAGAATTATTGGCATTTGTTACCATGCCTGGCTTCTGTAGCCCTGGGAATCAACTCAAGGTTTCAGGAATGCTAAGTAGGTACTTTAAGAGTGAGCTACATCTCTAGCTCAATCTCATTTTTTGAAGGCCTTATCCAAAATTCTGGCATTATTGGAACTTTTAGGAGCTAGGATCTATTGGGAAAAAGTTGGGACATGTGACTGTGCTCTGAAGGGGATGTTGGGAGGCACATTTTCAGCAATAGGTCAATAGAGGACTTTTACCATAATACAAAGCATTTGTAAGTTTTAACATAATTGGCCTTTAGAAGATAAATTGCTTTTCTGAGCCTGTTCTTGAATCTAAGGGAATCAGTACAAGCATTGGGACCATCCCCCTACAACTCCTACAAGTGCAAGACCAGACAGCTGGCTGACTGATAGGATCCAGAGAGCATGGCCCACAGTGCATGACTCAGCACTTTACACTTTGGCAGGGTGAATGGAGCAATTTCAGGCCAAATAATTTCAATATTAGTTCAGCCTCTACTTCAATATCACTTCCTGTGCTTACACAACACAGAGCCCAGCACCAACTCCCTCTGGCTATACTACAGTAGCTGCCTCCTCTCAGGCTCTATGTTTTAAGCCACACATATAGAGAACCTCCCATCACAGATCTCTGACATTTCCTCCATTCATTTTCTGTAGTTAGCATCTAGATGTGTTCACTAGATTCACTGTGTGAAGTCTCTGATACAATTCAAAATTTGAACCTATACTCTAGTATACATTATAAACTTAGGGCCCTTCCAGTTTTTGAACATGTCCCCTCCAAAATATGTGTGTAGCCTATATGATAGAGAAAAGGGGGGATTTTAAGAGGTGGACAACAGACCATGATGTCTTGTCTCTTGCTAACGAGATCATAGCCCTGATTAAGGAGGTGTTACTCTGTGTTAAGTCCTCTGTGATCAGAAGGTAGGGCAGGAAAGTCCTTCATAGCTGTTAGTTCCTTGACTTTGGACTTGGCAGCTAGCAGGGTGGTAGGAAGCAAGTTACATTCTTTGTAAGTTACATAGTCTATACAAAATAATTTCCTGATACACTTCATTGGCTCTCTTAGTCCCACCCTGCAGTATTTCCTATCTCACTCACAATTTCTATCTTTCTGAGTATTTTATGACAAAACTCATAGAATATTATCCACCTTTGGAATACCCATAGAATCCATCTAGCTTTCAATCTGCTCATGAAAAAATAAACCTAGAAACTAAGCATGTCTCAAGTATTTTGCTTTTGATAACTTAGTCCAAACTATTACCATTGAGTTCTTGGGTAGTTGACAATGGCTGGGCATCCGCCTACTCTCACCTAGTCACTTCTCTGTCAACGATCACTACTATTTCCCCATTTCTATTAAAATATTATCCAAATGTATGAATTTATGAGTTTGTTTGTACATATACCATAACATCCATGATTTAACAATGTATATTATCTTGAAGATACCTGTCTTAATTTATGTTTGCTATGAAGAGACACCATGACCATAACAACTGTTACAAGGAGAATATTCATTTAGAGTATCTCGCTATGGTTTCAGAGGTTCTGTCTATTATCATCATAATGGGAAGCATGGCAGCATGCTGGCAGACATGGTGCTGTAGGTAAGAGTTTCTACATTTTAATAGGCAGACGACAGGAAGTAGACTGAGGGAAGGTTGAGCAAAAGAGACGTCAAAGCTTGCTCCCATAGTGACATACTTCCTCCAACAGGTCCTCACCCCCTAAGAGTGCCACTCCTTCTGACTGCCCACAATACCAGCATCCAAGCTGCCTCTTTTTTAAAAAATCACAATTCCTGTTTCCTCTCAGCTCTAGCAACAAGAGTCCTCTTACCCTCACCATGTGTCAGGTACATGGTACATGTTTCATTTTGGTCCCTTTCCTTTACTAATTTCTGCTCAGAGAACTCCATCCCATATATCCACTGTCTCGAATAGCTAACATATCATTTGACATTTTTCAATTCTATTTACTTTATTGTTCTTCATGGCATCACAAACTGACATTATATTATGAATCCACTCAGTTATTTATGTATTTCCAGTGTTCTCTGCAAACAAATGGAATGTAAACAGCATGAACACTATGCTTTTTTTATTTATTGTTCTAGTCATTAATGGATCTCACATTGAAAAAGTATTACTAACATGCAGTACATATCTATTCAATATGTTTGAGTGCCTGAACCCAGAGAAAAGGTAGTACACACTGTGAAAGCACTCTGTCAGTACATACTCTAGCCAAGAGAAAGGAATGAAGGAGGACAAGGTGTCATGATGTCCTATAGTTATCTCCTTTCATGGGCAGTTCAGCATGGCTCCAATTCTTATGAAGTAGCTCGAGTAATTCAAAGTAAGGCACCAGAATTGAGCAAGCTATTTCCAACAGGCATTGAACACCCAGTGTGAGCTTGGCACTTGCATGAGTATTAGACACACAGACTTTATTCAGAAGTGCTCCCTGAGTTCTAAAGGATTGGAGTTTAAGAGAATCCACAAATAGCTGGGGTGCACTGTGGTAAGTAAAATAATTGGAGTGTAAGCCTCATAAATCGTTTGCAGAGACCAGAATTAGGATGGGAATCACACTGGGCTAGAAGGGGGAGACTGGTAGAGAGCTTCTCAGAGGATTATTATGTCAAATTAGCCCTTGGGCCAAAACCCGTGTGCCATAAATGTCTTCTAATTTCTTACAATTTGATGTTATGAAAAATCATAATTTATTCATAGAAATCTTAATTTATTCTTTCAAAAGTCTTATTCTAATTAGCTATTCTTCCTGACAGATTAGAGACAAATAATCTTATCGGTCTATTCAAAAGAAACAGAGGAAGGAATAATACGGTTAATCAAATAGAATACATGTCAGAAACCTGACATCATCTAAGTTTAACCTTTTAAGACTGTTCACACCAAGCTCATTTAAGCAATTCTGAACACTTCAGTAGCACTGGTGGTTGCATTTGTAGCATAAAACTCAATTAAGTGGATGTTTCATATTGAAAATGATTTTAAGAGAACAAATGAAAAGTGGCAATATTTTAATGACATTCTATTTTCTGAAATCTTTGAAAAACATATTTTAGAAGGAGCTGATCAGGAGAAAAATTATTGCCAAGTATCTTAAGACAGTGGTGGTTAGCCTTCATTGTCAACTTAACTGGGTTTCCAATCACCTTGGAGATACATTGGCTGGGCATCCGTTAGTCAGTTTCCAGATAGGTTTACTGAACAGAAAAGACTGACCTGGAATGTGAGCAGGACCAAGCCATGGAATGGAATCCAGAGACTAAATAGAAAAGGGGAAATGGTGACTCAGTGCTTAAAAGCACTTGATGCTCTTCCAGAGAACAGGAGTTCTGTTTCATTGCCTGCCTATCCAGCTCTAGGGCACCAGATATCCTCTTTGGCTTCTACTACCACCCACATACACACGAACACATCGCATACACCCTACCTTTTACATACACAAAAATTAATTTTTTTATTTTTTTCACTTAATTAAAATATAATTGCATTATTTCCCTCTTTCCTTTCCTCCCTCCAAACAAGGGAGCAGAACATACATATGCCCCTCTGCTTCCCTATTGTAAACGCAATGGCTGCAGTGCAACGACACACTTTATCTATTCCTAAACCATGAGACAAAATATATTTGCCATACTTTGTTACTTCTTGCCTTGTAGTACTTCAAAGCAGCAAGAAAAGTGACTACTGTACATGGCCGTTGCATATTTCCCGTAGTACTCACCTTCATGATTTGATCTTAGTAGAATTTTCTTGAGGATCTGAAAATAAATCACTATATGGTTCCCTGCCTCCTAGATAGAAGGGCCCTAACAAATCAAAGAAAGGACCCCATGCAAGGCTATATAGGTGAGATGGTATGTTTCTTAGGCTTGTTGACAGGACTGTGGGTACCCCTCAGGTTTTTGCACCATCAGACACTCCCAACATAATGAATTACTCACAAACAAATGTTCCACTAAAGATTCTCCATCTCCACATGCTCTATCTCCCCATAGTCTAGAATCCCCCAAGATCAAATGCAGCATGATCAGGAGGAAGTAGTGAAGGAATCTCAGAAGAGGCTGTCTTGATTCTTCTCCCTCCTTGAAAGAAGGATGTTCTAGCGTTGTTAATATTACCACAGAGCTATCCATCACCTGTATTATGCTTATTTTGTTGCCATGACTTCAGGCTAATGTTGCCTGTAGGTTATAGTAATCACTGTGTTTTGTGATGTCGATGGTCATGTCAAGCCTGGAGGAAATAGTTACTGTGCTCTTGTTCTATACATGTGATACAAAACTTCTAAAATCTGATTACTAGATTGTAAATATAATGTAACAAAGATAGCAATATTCAACATTCACCTTGTCAGGTGTGGTGGTGCATGCCTGTATTTCTAGTGGTGGGGGAAGTTAAAACAAAAGTACTGCATGTTTGAAGCTGTGGTACTCTACATACCTATATGAAATATTTTTAATGGCTTCACACTTACATTTATCATCTTGTAATACCAACAAATCTAGGATTGTTAGTTAACTGGTCAGACATTATCAACTTGAAGATCATTGGGTTTGAATGGTCTCCATCATAACAATCATCAGCTTGTAAAATCAGGACCTGAAATTACAAGATTCTGATTGCTTACTAGTTTGAAAATATGCAAACTCAACTGTGACTTGAGCTCTGAGGGGAGGTGGGGCCTTCCGAATTGCTTGGAAGTTTCTAAGACTTTCTGGTAAAGAACAACAAAATACCATTGCCCCCTCTACTAACAACAAATATGGGCCTGTCAGTCATTTGGACAAGGAAAGACCCTTGAGAAAAACTGTTTATTTTAGGGATCTTAAGAAACAAGCCAGTTGATGGTGATACATATGTTTAATCCTAGCACTCAGAGAGTCAGAGGCAGATGGATCTCTGTGAGTTCAAGGCTAGCCTGGTCTACAGAGTGACTTCTAGAATAGCCAGAGCTACAGCTACACACTTCTTGAGAAAGAAGCCCTTTCTCAAAAAATCAAATAAATAAATAAAAGTAAAGAAACAATGAAGTATTTATGGCAAATGTAAATTAAGAAAAGATACCTTTGGTCATTTCCCACTCTTACCCCTTGAAATTGATCCACTTTACTCTGTAACACATTCTTTCTTGTTCAGTACAGCTCTGTGTATCTTGTCTGAACTTGTTCCACAGAGATTACCAGGTGCAGGATGCAGAGGGGAGGATAGAGTGACAGTCTGGTAACAGAGACTCTCAAACTAATCCATAGACTGTTATAGTTAATATGCAAAATTTGGAAACATGAACCAAATGTATCCTTTCTATGGTTAGTTTTATTTTGTTTTTTATCTAAATATGTTTTTGAGAATTTCATGCTTGAGAAATATATTCACATCAGTTCAACATTTCCTTCTCCCACCTTCAACTCCCCCAGTGCTTCTCCAACCCCTTTTCAAATTCATAACCTATTACTATTAGTCTTGTTTATTACTGATGTACATATACACACACAAAGTCTATTGAGTCCATTTATCATTGTTCATATATACAACAACCCTAAACATGACTGACTCTGTGGGACTGTACAAACTATCTGTAATGTCCTTTCTTGAGAATATTGATTTTCCCTCTCTCAGTAACCACTTATCGCCTGGAATTCTCCCTCTATAGTTGAAACTTTGGGAAAGTTCTTGTCCACATTGGCATTTCAACGAGTGTTGTCATTATACATACCTTCTTTAGGCAACAATATTGTTGAGATTTCATGGGCATGTCTGCAGACACTTTCTCACAGCAAATTTCCTGTCCCTCTGGATATCACAATTTTTCTACCCCCTTTCACTACATCTCCTGAACCTTAAGTGTAGGGTATATATTGTAGATGCATCAATTGGGGATGGACACCCCATGATCATTTATTCTCTGCATTTTGACAAGTTTTGGATCTCTGTAATAGTCTTCATGTGTTGAAGAAGAAAAGAAGAAGGGAATGGATAAGAAGAAGAAAAGAAGAGGAGAACAAGGAGGGAGAGGAGAAAGAGAAAGAAGAAAGAAAAGAAAGAAGAAAGGAAAGAAGGAAGGGAGAAGGAAGAAAAGAAAAGGAAGGAAGGAAAAGAAACTACTTAGATGAGGGATGAAAGCTATACTTATCTGTTTTGCTGGATAGTTTTTTGTCGGCTTGACACAAGCAAAAGTCATCTGAAAGGAGGGAACCTCGATGAAGGAAACACTCCATTAGATAGGGCTGTAGGCAAACTGTAGAGCATTTTCTTAGTGAGTGCACTGTGGTGGTACCACCCCTGCACTCCTAGTCCTGGGTTCTCTAAGAACGCAGGCAGAGCTAGCCATGATGAACAAGTCAGGAAGCAGTAGCACTCCACTATGGCCTCTGTATCATCTCTTGCCTCCAGGATCCTGCTCTGTTTGAGTTCCTATCCTGACTTCCCTCAATGAGGGAATATCAGAAATTGAAAGCTGAAAGAAACCCTTTCTTCCCCAAGTTGCTTTGGTCATGGTGTTTCATGGCAGCATTAGTAATCCTAACTAAAATATCTGTGGCTATAAGGATAAGTATTAAAATACAGTTTCGATCATATTGGTTTAGGGAAATGGCAACAATAGCTTCTCTAGAGTCTCTAGCACCTTAAGCCATGGAGAACCGGCTAGGTCTACAATGCCAGACATGAATTCATTCTTATTTCCTAGATGCAGTTTAGGCCCTGTTAGATCGCAGTTGGTTACCCACCAGATAAAATTTTCATGCTTACACCAATGAAGCTTTATTGCAGGACCAGTCATTGTGACTTGTAGGCTTTGCAGCTGTGTAGGAGTACTAGTTACTTTTCTCACTCTCTCGGCATCTTTTAATAGTCCTTCCAAAACTATGAATACCAGGTCACAGGAAAGAGTGTTTTGGAGGGAGTATTCCTCAATTCCTCAAGTCCTGTGTTTGAAGTAGTGATGATAAAGGTTTACCTAAAGTAATATAGTGTTACCTCAAGGTCTGGAAGACAGGAAGGGCAACAACTTAACCTATGCTGTTTTGGAACTGCCTCCACCAACCTCCCATGAGAGGCATTGAGAGTTTTGTAACTTACTCTATGGCTCTTGAGTGAAACAGTATCACCCAGTTTGGTGTAATAGCTCAATGTAAACTATGTGTACATATGTATACAATGTAAACTATGTAAACATATGTATATATGTACTTTTAAGTAAGCATATAAATAATGTTTCCGTAAACATTAAAAACATCCTAATGTTATTTATCACTCCTTTCTCTCTGCTAATCTCCTCTCTCCTCTCACCATTTAAAATTCCTCTCCATTTTTCCATCTTGATGTTCATAGCATTTGTATCCTGGTCTCTGCTTCTCTCACACTCTAGTTAATTTTTAAGACACATATTAAAATATATGTAGACAAATTCCTTTTCAGATTGACAATAAAAGACTTCTGAAAGCAATTTTGGTCTGGGTCTCTGGGAAAAGGAAAGTAACATAATAGGAAAGAGGGAAAATTAATCTCTTAATTTTATATATTGGTGTAGGAAAGCATTTAAGTATCCAAATATGCTACTTCAAAAAACTGTCATATAGAAACATTTATGCTTAGTCATAAACAGGATTTTAACACACACGCGTGTGCACGCAAACACACACACACACACACACACACACACGATGAAGTTTTTGACACAAGATTTCTTACTGGCCTGAATTCACTATGTAGGCTAGGTTAGGCATGAGTTCCAGGGATTTTCTGGTTCCTGCATCCCCAACTCTGACATTTACATATGACCAGAAACACACTCTGGCATTTTTTATGGGTTCCGGGGATCCAACTCATATCCATGTATTTTCAAGGCAAAAACTTTACCCATTGAGGTATTTCCCCAGTCCCACTAAAATGCTTTGGCAGAAGATTTCAAGCACTGATAACTGAACATCACACCACCACACATCAAAGAATCTAATGGTTTTTTTTCTTATTTGGGCTTTTCTATCCTTTGAAAACAGAGAATGGAGAAAAGTGTGTCCTACCTTTAGTTGTAGGGTCACTAACTAATAATAGATGGTGCCTGTGGGACAGTAACTTCTCCAACCGTCTACTCTACTTACCTAGCAAATTTCTGTTTTATTTTGATTGCTATTCTCCTACAGCAAATGAGTGAATTATTAAAATTGTGTTCTTGTACATTTAATTGAATAATTTATTTAATATTATACATGTGTATAATGTATTTGGATACAACCCTCCCTCTAAATTCTTTTTTACTTCACTACTCTTTTGTTTACTGAATTCATCAAATTTAAATGCACTCAATGAGTACTTTAATTTTTAATGGTTTTATATGAGTATGTTTAATAATCAAGATTGTTCATATTTAAGTTATATAATCTTATATTTTAAAATAATCACCGCAATCAAGATAGTTCACTTTTCTTACTCTGAAGGTTAGTGTCTAAGCATAAAACAATTGAAATCTACATATTAGCAAACTTTGGGGATACACAATTATTGTTAATCACAATCAAATCATTGTATTTTCTCAGCCAACTCCCATCACTTGCTTGCTCTCTCTCTCTCTCTCTCTCTCTCTCTCTCTCTCTCTCTCTCTCTCTCTCCTCTCTCTCTCCCTTACCTGTACAAGAGTAAGTCTGTAACCCCACTTCATCAGACAATAAATAAGAATCCTGCTGACTTTTAGAGACAGCTTCTTCCCTACTAAGAAGAGTCATCAAAAAAGAGAGTGTTCTGTTTCCCCAGTAGACATGGGCATCTTCAACAAATGATTAGATTTGAAGCCATCAGCTACATTTTATAAAAGACTTCTCCTAGGGAATTACAAAAAGATGGAAGAAGTCTTGCTCCCAACATTGCACTAATTTGCAAAATTATCTAGGTCTGAAATCACTATGAATCTCTTAACTTTCCCCTTTGTCTTTTACTTAACAAAATTGTTTTTTTAATACTGACACTATTTCTTTTATACACAGAAAACATTATGCTACTATTTTCTTTAGATTCTAAAGGAAAAAGTATGAATTATCAAATTGTGAAAGAGAGGGACCCTGATTCTATTCACTACATATCAAGCTGAGATTCCTTTATTTCTAATTCTCACACCCAGATAGGGAAAAAATGTTGCAAACAGGCTGCAGCTGCTGAGTGACTCAGCCTGGCAAGTTTCCTGCCTGGAATTATGTGTTTCTATGAGTACCTCTCATCAATGCTCACCCCAGGAGCAGAAGCATGTGCCGTCTATAGACATTAGACCCACATAGCTAAAAGGAGAGACCTTATAAAAAGAAAACAGAAAAGACCCAGTCTCTGTTCTCTGTGCTGACCATCAAACTAAGAAAAGCATCACGAATAAATGGAAACAAAAAAAAGACACAAAAGAATGTCAAAGACAGTACAACTCGGAATGCCTCTAAACAATATCAAAAGTGAGCTTTGTGAGCTTCTAAAGGAGGAACATTTATTGTCATAGGAAGCAAGAAATACTCACAGTTAACATCATTAAATCAGGTAAGCTTTGAGTAGAACTAAACTGACTTGATTTAGGAACCAGGTTCCATTAAAGAACCCCAACGTTTGATACATTGCAAGTTAGTAAGATTAGATGATGGTATTTACAGCATGTCTATGAGACAACTAGAGTAAGGAGGGCTGGAAAGGAAGAACAAAGACTTCTTATTGATTATGAAATCTTAATCTATGTGGTGTCACGTTGCATTGAGAAAGTCCTGTGCAGAGAGCATGGAATAGGGAAAGAGCATAAGGGAAGATTCGGTGGCAAAGTAGCATATTCATGTATGTTAAGTAGAACTAAGTTGACTTAAGTGAGTAGAAAGTTTCTTTTAAAAAAAATTTGGTGTTTGGTACATTGTAAACAAGATGCTGTTCAGTTTTGCCTTGGGAAATTACCATCATTGTGATAGAGCTTCTTGTTTAAGGTAGGAAATTCTGGTTTAGTACAAACACAAAAAAAGTGTGTAAAAGCTCTAAGTTCTTTCACTAAAGTTTTATTTTGTGGTACATATTCAAGGAAGACAACATGTGATTTTGATGCGTGTACATATAGCCAACTAGTTATTATAAAGAAGATAACCTGCCCTCCATTGTATTATACTTACATATGCATTGTCTTACATGTGTATGCCAAGAACACCTAAATCTGCTTTTTAGCCAAACTCCCAAGTCCATTGCAGTATTATTGACTATAGAGTTCATCTTGAATGTTTTAACTCTAATATTATTCCTTATGTTTATCCATGATTGGTGACCCCTGGATTCTACATTCCCACTTCTTCTTACTCTGCCCCTGGCAACTAACATCTTGCTCTCTGTGAGTGTCCAGCATTTTAAGATTCCATACGCAGGGGTTATTAACCAGTAATTTTGTTATGGGTCTGAATGAACCCCACAATGATTTTGATTTTGGATTAGGGGATAACCCCATGTATACAAAGGGATTACTGAATCTCTATGGTACCTCCATTGTTAATTTCATTGGACCATCTATACCTGCTTGCATAGTGATTTTACCAATACACATTCTTAACAACAATGTACAAGAGTCCCATGTTCTCTAAATGATCACTGCTGCTTCTTTCTCATTTCAATAGTAGTCAAAATGAGAGAGCATAAGGCAATATGTCAGGATTAGTGAGGATAAGGAACCTATTCCATAAATGTTGGCCATTTGTATATTTTCTTTGGAGAAATTTTATGCAAGTCATCTGCTTATATTTTTTTTCTTAATTGGGTTATTTAATTTTCTTCTGTTGAGTGAGTTCATCAAATATTTGGACTTAAAATTTATTTTCTCATTCAATGAGCTGCCCTTTATACTTTGTTGTTTTGTATTCTGTATAGAAGTTTTCTTAGTTTAATGTAGCTCCACATAGTTATTAATCTGTAGCCTGAGTTAGTGGACAGTGTCTTAGTTAGGGTTTTTATTGCTGTAAAGAGACATCATGGCCATGGCAACTCTTAGAAGGAAAACATTTATTTGGAGTGGACTGATTACAATTTCAGAGCCTCAGTCCATTATCATCATTGTGGGGAGCGTGGCCACATGCAGGCCAACATGGTATTGGAGAGGGAACTGATAGTCCTTCATCTTGTATTCAACAGGAAGTCAAGTGAAACACCGGGTGATATTCTGAGCATAAGAAACCTCACAGTCCACCCCCACAGTGACACACCTCCTCCAACAGGGCCATACCTACTCCAGTAAAGCCACACCTCCTAATACTGCCACTCCCTTAAAGATAATGGGGATCTATTATATTCAAACTACTAAAGATAGTTTCATTTTTAAAATGTAGGCCTAATCAATATTATTATTATTATTACTATTATTATTATTATTAATTCTCACCTTTTTAAAAATGATTTGCTTGTATGACTCATGCTTCAGTCATTTAAATCTTGACTGATTTTTGCTTTTTACACTGCCTCAGGTAATCAAGCTGAATGTAAGCTTCTTGTCATATACGTGGTAGAATTACTACTGATTGGCCAAGTTGGAAAGGAAAGATGATATTTCTACCATTCATTCAATACTTGTTTATAATTTTCAGTTATTAAGTGCATTTATTTATCCAAACATTCACTCACTGATGAATACTGATATTCAAACACATTTAGTAAGTGGTTCTTATATGCTAGGTGTTAGGTAGTCATTAGTAGAGAAACTAAAGCTATCAGAAAGGAAGATGCTCTTTTTTCTTTGATTTGACGTAGTAGTCAACTATATCTCACTATATGATAAGATTTAAAATAAGAACAATGTAGGGTATGTTGGAAGAATGCAAGAAGAGATCTATATTGTAATTCTCAGCAAAGATAATAGTTCTATCTTTGAACTCCTCTGTGATATTAAGCTGACTAACCAAGCCTTATGTGTATCATTTCCTTACTGTACATAACAGTCCTTCCATTTAGGCTTCTTGAACAGTGAATGTGCATCTCTGGTACCTGCTGTCTAACAAACTACTACAAACTACTCAATGCCTGTTCGTAATTACACCAGCTATAATTTTTACTTCAGCATTGTCCTAATTACTCTGGGTCATGGAAAATATGCAAAGGTTGCTAAAATAACAAGGCAATATGGTAGAAAATCACTCTGTGCAGATGAACCAAGAGTTCTCATTAATGAGCAGAGTGGGTAAGTCCTATGTGGAGAAAATGTCTTCTAAGAGTTGTCTGTGGAAAATCAAGTCTTACTGAGCATCACATTTTGCCAGCTCTCAAGGGTTCACTACTTTCTCATCTCTTATCCATTTTCTATTCCATGTAGCCTGCATATAATGTATTTCTTCTCCAGGAGGAACCCTCTGTATCTAATCAAACAGTGTCGATACAAGGCATGCTTAATCATGTCCCAGCCTGGTGAGAAAAAGACTGGTTAGAAGCTGAGGTTAAAATAAACTCTCATTGGGTAGAAGGAAGAATAGCAAGGGTTACTGTGTGCATTACCTTTGATGTGACTACTCCCAACTCAAACAGTGAAGATCTCCAAATAAAGATGGTTTTCTCCAAGTACTTTTTAACTTCTTATTTTTTTCTTTACTTTGAACTATGGAAAGACTATAGAAAGTATCTTAAAACATACTTTCAAAAGTTTACTGACTTCCTCAAATTTTCTGTAAAAATGAATCATATTCCTTGTCCCCCATTTACCATAACCTTGGCAAATTCAAAAATGTATGACACATTTTAAAATGAGTTATATGTTTTTTATACATCGTTATATTTCTAGGTTATGGTATTTTCTGGTGTATTGAATTTTATTAGGATATGATCCATTATTAAAAGTCACTATTTCCATTTTTATAATAAAACATTTCGGGAATTAATTTATAATTCATAGTGTTTCCAGAGTTAGGAAATATATCTTCAGTGAGAAATGAACTGTGAAAGAGGAAAACATACATGTTTTTCTTTTCTCTCTAGTACATCACACAGAAACACCCTTTTAAGACAAAAATTTTAAATATGGCAAAGTGCTTCATACTCAGGTAGACGAGAAAATCCAAAAGTTAGCTATCTTAAAGAAGGTGAAATGCAGAAGTCACATCAGCCCGCATACAGAAACTGTTCGAGACTAATATAGTCCACTTAATTTTTATAAGAAAAGAGGAAACATGATAATTTGAAAGGGACAGGTGAGAGAAGAGAAAAGGGGAAGTGAGGAGACAGAGACACTGCGGAATAATAGCTCCAGATAGTGTGCTGGTACAGCCTTAAGGTGGGAATAATGTTCTTTTTCAATGTGAATCTGACCAAAGTTAAACAGTCTAGTTAATTTCTGGAGTCATCAACATTAGGAAAATTCCAAGTTGATTACAGGGAGATTCCCTGAGTCATCCTTAGTGTTCCTAGGTAATTAAACATTTTCTGTAGATGAAAACGAACAAAATTATGTTTGCATTACACTTCCAAATAAACATACAATATGATTATACAAATCTAGGAAATGATTCACAAGCTGTATTTATTAAGCCACAAATTTCAGTTTTGAAATAGTTTTCTCTTTGACTAGATTTTGTTAAAGGCATATTTAAATCCCCATATGGCCATATAAACACTTTAATGGAAGCTAAAAACTAGAAAGAAATACAAAGCAAAATAAACACAGTTAGATGATCCAATCTTATCTTAGTCTATCTATATAGCAGCAAAGTGGTGGCTCATTCTAATGCCTGTGGAGTAAGGCCTACTCAGACAGCCCACTATTAAAGAGACAACAAACACTAGCTTACTGTCCTAATTCAGCTATGTGGCTTCCTGCAGTCTTGAATTCTGTGAATATCAGTTTTATCCTAGACATTCAAGCAAAAACTCTAATTTGGATTAAATACACACACACACACACACACACACACACACACACACACAAAGGTAATAATCTTTGAATATGTACAATGTCCTAGGTTTTATGTGAAGTAACCTGTATATTTCTTGTAAGTGTGTGTGTTCTTGTCAGTGTGGGTAAGCACATATATCCAGTTGTAGATGCATGTATGTATATGTGTGTGTGTATGTGTGTGTGTGTGTCTGTGTGTGCATATACATATGTATATATAGCTACCAGGAGTCTGTCTTCAGTGTCTTTCTTTCCTCATTCAACATCTGCTTTGTTGTTTTATTTTATTTCTTGATTTATTTGTTTGTTTGGTTGTATGTTTGGAAAAAGGATTCTTATTGGCCAGGAGCTTGTCACATAACCTAGACTGGCTGGCCGGAGAGCACAGAGAGAACCCTCCTGTCTCTGCCTCCACCCACACTGAGATTCTAAGTGTACATCACCCCATTCGGGTCCATCCACACTAAGATTAAAGTGTACACCACCTAGCTTGGCTTCCTAAATGGGTTCTATGGATTAGATTCTGGTCTGCATCCTTATACAGCAACTATCTGTAGTTTTTACAAACTGAACTATCTTTTCAGCCCTGTAAGTATTTAAATAGTCAAAATTCTCATACCTAAATGAATCTATAAATAATATCCCAATTATTCTGTTTCCAAATTAGGAAAACAGTCTTCCGAGGAACTGAGTTGTATGTCCAAATCTGTGCAGCTGAAACGTTGAAGTTCTGGGTATGACCTAATGACGGGATTGCCATGCTGTGCCCCTCACCTGCTTTGCATGCCAGTAACTTCTATTAATTATGTTTTTGTTGTTGTTTGGTGTTGGGAGCAGTGAGACCCCAGATCCTGAATTTCTTGTAATCCCCTGATCTGCTGCTCTGA
>NC_022027.1:27176132-27181338 GCF_000317375.1 Microtus ochrogaster
AAGCTCGGTAACTGGGTAACAGCGCACAGAGCGCAGACACGGGGGCGCTGTGCGCGGCAGTTTGGTTAGTTAGTTTGATTTTTGAATTTTTGAGGCATGGTTTCTCTGTGTATCCCAGAGGTCCTGGAACTCAGTTCCACCTGAGTTCTGTTCCCAAGTGCTGGGATTAAAGACCTGGGCCACCAGAGCTATTATTGTTCAGTTTGTGATTGGTATTTTTCCTCCCTCCCTCCTTTTAAATTTATTCTTCTCTCATAGAAAACAACCCAACCACAGCCTCCCCTCCCTACACTCCTTCCAGTCATCCCCTGCCCCTGCTCCCACCTGCAGATTCATTGCTTCTCCATTCCCTTCAGAAAAGATCAGGCCTCCCTGAGATATCATGCAAACAGGGCATAAAAATACTCAAAAGACTGCACATGAACCCTCATATCAAGACTGGATGGGGCAACTCAGTATGAGGGAAAGGGTCTCAAAAGCAGACAAAAAGAATCATATACACCCCTACTTCTGCTGGTAGGAGTTGCACACACACACACACACACACACACACACACACACACACAAGTGCGCGCGCAAACCAAGTTGAACAATCACAACATATAACAACATATAGACTGAGGACCTAGTGAAGAACAATTCATGTTTGGTGATTACCACTTCAGTCTCTGTGAGTCCTTATTAACCCTACTTAGTTATTTTGTGGACCATCTTCTCCTGGTGTCCTTGACCCTCTAACTCTTTTCCTCGGGTTCTTTGAACTCCACCTAATGTTTGGTCATGGGTCTCTGCATCTGCACAGCTACTGGGATGAAGACTGTCTGATGATGATTAGGAATCATTGGGCCACGCAGTCTCTGGTTCTCGTCCATCCAAGTAGTGTCATGCCAAGATATGGGCTCCATCTAGTAGATTGGACCTCAAGTTAGACTGTTCATTGTTTGGCCACTCCCGCCATCTCAGAAGCACCATTGCTCCAGCACATCCTGCAGGCACAATAGGCTGTAGATGAAAGGTTTCGTGAGTAGAGATCGGTAATTTTATCCCCTCCAAACTTTCTCATAAATGCCTTCCTTAATAATATTTCTATGGTACAAAACAAATTCATGAATGAACACAAGTCAAATTTTATAAATAAAGATTTATGCCGCCAGTTTGGCTTTACACTTGGTAGCAGAACCCCACCCCTTTCCAGTCATGGGTCTCATACTCTAGCCAATGAAACAATTTTGCTCTCCCTTAGAGCCTAATGTACGTGCAAGAGCTGAAAAGTGGCAAATGCTTGCAGAAGTGTGAGTCAGTAATGGGCATCGAGGGGAGGCTGGAAAGAGGGTGGGGCAGGACAATAAAGGGGCCAGAGTCTCAGACTAAGGGTTTATTTCCATCTGAGAACTGGAGGAGATATTAAGAACTCCCAAGAGAAGTGTGTGCTTGTGGGAGAATGGTTCTTATGCTGATAGTGTTTAATGAATGACATTATCTAAAAAGAAAAAGCTATCTTTGGCTTTATTTTTGATAGGTTTTTTTTTTGAGTTTTACATCAGTCACAATAACAAAATTAGAACTTGTAGAAAAAGCAGGCCTTTTCTTTCAAAGATTTAGATGGCTAATATAGATTTTGAGACAGCTTGTATTAGGACCTTTGATTTCTCAAGATTATAAGGAATACCAAGTTGCAGGAAAACGTCAAAAGAATCTTTTTAAAAACTTAATTAGAATATAATTACTCATTTCTCCCTTCCCTGTCTTTCCTCCCACCTCTCCCATGTCCAGTTGTCCCCTCCTGCCAAATTCACTGCCTCCTCTTTTTAATCACGTGGTTACATATACCTATAAAAGAATCAACATATAAATGCAGCCTACTAGGTCCCTCCAGTCTTGCTTGCATGTAGATATTCTAAGCTGTACCACTTGGTGTTGGATAACATTTTAGGGGGTTCATTCCTGGGGAAGACTAATTTTCCCTCAAAGAGGCTGGTGAGAGGACCGAGTAGGCAAAAACATTTGACAATAAACATTATAGCCTAAGTCCAATCCTCAACAGCCACATGGTGGACTGAGAGAACAGACTCAGAGAATACAAGTTGTTCTCAGACATGGTTTACACATGCACCATGACATTTGTGCACCATTACACATAAATAATCCAATTTAATTATCGAAAAAGAAAAAATAAAGCAGTAGTCAACTCAATACAGTAGTGGAGTATTTCAGATGATAACACTGGTTATCTTATTAAGAAGTCTGGGGATTTTACTTTAATTATTTCTCATTATGCAAAGGTAATTTTATGTGAGTTTATCATTTCTTTACCTTACCTTCTTAGAAAACCCCAGATATAATGAATATATTTTCACACATATTTATGTTTCTATTTATACAGATTGTGAAATCAAATGAAAATAACAAACTATCTCAACTAAGAGTCAGAGTCACATTTTGTATCTTAAACAGCACACCACAATTTGATTCATTTTAGGTTTTTACAAATTATAAACACATTGGCATAGTTCATTAAAATGTCCTTTAATGTGTCAAATCATTTTTTAAATGATTTAAAACCGAATACACATACATTATAGAACAGCCTTGCTTATCCTGCATTCCATGCATGTAAGAAAGACAACTAAGGCCCAGAAATGCATGTATTTGAAAGGCTGAGAATTCGACGGGCATGACATTTTCTAGCCAGATAAAAATACACATGCATATGTCTGTATGACTCATTCTACACAACTCAAAATTGCTGGAGAGTGGGAGTAGCTATGAATATTACTGCACAATGTAGTTCTCAAAGGAAAATAAAACAAATTTGGCAGTTTCCAATCATCTTGGAAATTCAGATTAACTGAAGTTTCAATTAATAAAATATGACTTAAAGGTATGTCGAATTCTGGTGGAATAAATAAGGGAATTAATAACATGTAACCTAGGTGAAAATTACTATATAGGTGCACACATCCACCTATCTCACCAAATTATAGGAGTAGGCCATTTCTCAGCCAGTGCATTGAAATGGGCAGTTGATGTTATATTTCATTGTATCTCAGATCCCAGTTGCGATGTCTGAATTGTCCAAATAATTTTATACCATTTCAGGCATGCAGTATAAATTATAACAAAATTATTAGTTATAAATGAACAAAGTTCAACATATATAAATTTGTAATAGAAGTTTTATGGTTTTATAGTGTCAGATACTGCTCTAAGTGACTGCATTATGATAAAATTATTTTTACTATTCATATTAAGAGAACAAATATAGCATGTTGCACAGAACTAGCATGTAATAAACTCAAAGCTCAGCTCAGACATTGACTGAGGTTATACTTTATGTCACAAATAGTACCTTATTGATTTTTTTAATGTAGGAAACCTTCAGAATAAGACCGCATATTTTGTGTCATTAAAATCAATGGTTGACAAGTGGAAACTCACTAAACAAAAAGCTTATGTACAGCAAAGGAAATATGATGTGAGGTTCCACTCTGGATGCTGTGAATACCACTGGTTAATAAAGAAACTTTCTTAAGCCTGTGCAAGCAGAACTTAGGTAGGTGGGGAAAACTGTACTGAATTCTGGGAGAAAGAAGGCAGAGTCAGAGAGAAGCCATATAACCACATTGGAGACAGATGCTAGAACTTTACTAGGTAAGCCACAGCCTTCTGGCTTTGCACAGGTTAATAGAGATGGGTTAATATAAGATAAGAGAGAGCTAGAAATATGCATAAGCTAATAGGCCAAGCAATGTTTAAATTAATAGAGTTTCTGTGTGATTGTTTTGGGATGAGCAGCCAGGAACAAACAAGCAGCCTTCTACTGTAGATACAATCAACCCAATGAAGAAGAAATCACAGAATAAGACAGAGTTTTGGCATCTATTCATCTGATAGAGAATTAATATCTAGAATATATAAAGAGCTCAAAAAATAAGAAGTCAAAAAAAGCAAATTTATAATTAGAAAATGAACTATGAATCTGAACCCAGAGTTCTCAGTAGAAGAAATAAAAATGGCTTCAAAATACCTCAGAAATAGTTCATTGTTGTTAACCAGTAGGGAAATGTAAATTAAAACAAGTTTTGATGTTTCATCTCTACCTGCCAGAATGACTAAGATAAAAGAAAACTGACGACAAATTATTTGAGGGAGAAGGAAGCATCACTTCCTATGGGAATGCAAACTTGTGTAGTCTGTCTGAAAATTAGCGTGGAGAATCCCCAAAGGGCTAAAAATAAATGTAACATATGACCCAGTTGAACCACTTTTTGTCATATGCTCAAAAGACTAAACATCCTACTATAGATGGAGAATTCACTTTCATTTCCTGGTCATCTAGACACAGAAATTATATTAATTACAACACTGTTTGACCAATGACTCAGGCATATTCCTAGCTAATTTTTACACCTTAAATTAACCAATTTTTTATTAATCTACATATTGCAATGAGGCTGTGACTTACTAGTAATGTTCTGGTATTTTTATCCTTCAGTGGATAAATGACTAATCAGAATATGGTATTTAGTATCAGAATATTATTTAGCTATAAAGAAAAGAAAAAAATGTAGGTAAATGGATAGAATTAGGAAAGATTTTACTGAGTGAGGTAACCCAGACAACCTGTCCAAAGAAAATTCTAATTTCCCAAACACCAAAATACAGTCCAAATATTCAGAAATGTGCTCCAGCTGTACTGTAGGAGAATTTCTAAGAGTTAGATAAAAGCCAGAATCTCTCAGGGACTTGCGAACTCTTTTTCCCACCCACCAAAAGGAGTCATTTCCCTTTCCTCCAGCAGCACGCCCTCCAATTAAAATATACCTGTGGTGTTTATCTCCATTAATCAATGTCCATGATAGCCTCCTGGCTCCCTCAGTCCCTACTCACATGCATTTTTTATACATTTCAAAGCCAATCTCTGTACTGGCCTTTCCCTCCCCTCAGCTATTCAACTTTCTCATGAGCCAGCTAGTCTCAGTGGGCTCTGGCTAATACTAGTCTCACTATGCTTCCTCCGTTCTCCATTCTCTGCTCTTCTCCTCTCCCACAGAGAGCACTGGCCATCCCTATTCACTCTACTTTATCTAGCTGCTCTGGATTTCTCAAGATGCCTCTGAAAGTTCTCTCTCATATCTGAAATAAAATGTTCCCAGACTATGACACAGTCAGGCTAACAGTTTATCCATCTACCATGTAGAGAAAG
>NC_022027.1:27182342-27195066 GCF_000317375.1 Microtus ochrogaster
GCCATTGTTCTTGAGTTCTCAGTAGTCCTCATTGTCTGCTATGTAAGTCCGGTTTTATCCCATGCTTTTTCAGACCCAGGCTAGCTGGTCTTGGTGAATTCCCGAAAGATCATCCCCATTGGAAAGCAGTGTGGCAGTTCCTCAGATACCAAAGAACTTTAACAATGACAAAATGGCAAGGTGTCCCTTAAAAATGTCACTCATCTCTTGACAGTAACCAAGAGCTATGTGACTAAAATTGAGACCCACACAATATGCAGGAAATCATATCTGATTCTAGAAATCAAATGAACTACTAAAGGCTAGTGAAATCATAGACTGTTGGGGGCAGCAGACCCCTGGCCCCTTGACTTTCTTTGCCTGCCTCACACCCTTTGCCTTCTGGAGAGAAACAACTTGCTTTCCTGTGCCTGCAGCTGCTCTGAGCATGAGAACCTCATGAGGGCCTGATGGCAGAGTGAATTCTGGTAGGTTTTACAGCTAGAAACCTCAAGAGCTGGGGCATGGTTATCAGTTAAGGATCCCTACATAAGCCTCCCTGGACCATAATAAAGTTGGCATTCTTGGTTTAATGATGGCCCTTGTCCCCATGTCTATGTCTGTGTCTGTATGTTTTTATATCTCCAGACCTTTTATTGGCTTGCATATCATCCCATCGTGTAGGTGCTACAAGTGGAGGCCCCAGTGAGATCTGGAACTGGGGAGATGCTGAGAGATTTCCCTCAGAAGGCTGGACAGCAAGCAAGTAAGATATAGATGGTGAGGGTGGATTGAAGATGGTTGCCAGTAATTCTGTTCAGGTATTGGCCAGTCAATTGATGTTTTTTTTTTTCACCCCTATTAAAACTGAGATAGCACGAGTGTTTATTAAGACAGTTTTAGAATTTAGTCCTTTTGTTTTCACAGGCAGGGGTTTTTAATATTTCTGATTGGGGCCAGGTATAAGCTGCTCAAACCTTCAAAAAGCTTTGAAAGAGTAAGGACCAGAAGAATTTCCCATGGAAATATTTTTGCTTTGCCATTTAGTCAAAGGCATTCTTCGCAGCAACAATAGGAAGGTGAAGGAACAGTTAGACAATTCAGCCAAAACTTTTGAGGAAATTCAGGATGAGAAATCTGTAAAATCTATTAAGAACTTTATGGAGTAGGAAGAAGAAGAAAAAAGGCAAGCAAATGGAGATGTTTCTATAAGACCTCCATAGTAGAATCCATTCCTTGCCACTTCAAATACTTTTTTTTTTGTTTTGTTTTTTATTTTTTATTTTTTGGTTTTTCTAGACAGGGTTTCTCTGTAGCTTTGGAGCCTGTCCTGGAACTCCCTTTGTAGACCAGGCTGGCCTCGAACTCACAGAGATCCACCTGCCTCTGCCTCCCGAGTGCTGGGATTAAAGGCGTGCACCACCACCGCCCGGCCACTTCAAATACTTTTGCTGCTGCCTCTGCCCCTATTGAGGTAGAAATCAGAGAAATCCTGAACAGATTAAAAAATCTAAGTGGAGAGAGGCAAACTTATCCTGTTGTGGAGGTTAGTGATGAACAAGGAGAGTGAGTCAGGCAACACAATCCTTTGGCTTTTAAAGACATAAAACAACTAAAAGAAACAGTCATGGCCTATGGGACCCATGTTCCTTTCACTGTGGCTTTAATGGAATCCTTTGTGGAACTTAATCTTGGACCCAGTGTTTGGATGCAGTTTTGAAGGGCCTGTCTTTCAGGGGGAGATGATTTGTTATGGAGAGGTGAAATGCAGGAAAATCGTGCAGATACCATAAGGCACAATGCTGCCACAGGTTTCCCCCAGTGTAACCTTGATATGTTAACTGGTGCAGGACATTATGTGGGCTTAGCAGCACAGATTACTTATGACCCTGCTGTTTACGCTCAGATAGCTCTCACAGCTGTTAGAGCATGGAAGGCTCCACCTACTAAATAAGCAGGGGAACGGCTGTCTAAGGTTCTTCAAAGACCTTTAGAACCTTATCCTGAGTTTGTTGACCACCTGTTATAGCTGGGAGGATCATATTTTGGGGCATGTAGACATAGCTATGCCTATTATAAAGAAATGGGCTTATGAAAACGCTAAAAGATATTGTCAGGAGACTATATGTCCCTATAGAAATTTAAATTTAAATGATTATAGAAGTTTAAATGATTATATTTGGTTATGCAAGGACATTGATAGTACTCATGTTAGGGGGCAAGTAATTGCTTCTGCTCTTAAGGGGAATTGAGGTGGAGCTAGACCAAAGACTTGTTTTCAATGTGGGCAATAGGGACATTTTAGAAGGAACTGCCTTGCAGGTGGAAGGGTAGGTAGCCAGCCCAGGGAAAAATTGTATATTTGCCTGAAATGTCAGAGGGGAGCCCATTTTGGCTAATGAATGCCTCTTTAGAACTGATATTCAAGGCAATCCCCTTCTCATGTCAGGAAATGGGAGGAGGGGCCTTCCCTGGGGCCCCAAAATGCAAATATACAGGGAAAAGAGTGGACTGGATGCTCCCATTAGATTCATTCCTCAAAGAAATACCTCATCGTCCATGACCTTGTCCAAGGCAACCCAGGAAGTGCTGGACTGGACCTCTGTGTCTCTGTCTGGGCAATATTGACCCCACAAATGGGTGTTCAGGTGCTGGGGACATACTCCAGAGGGGTTGATAGGAATAGTCCTGGGAAAAAGTAGTTCAGCACTTAAAGGGATTAAAATTCTACCAGGAATTATAAACTATGATTATACTGGAGAAATTAAGATTATGACTGAAGCCAGGATAGGAGTCGTTGCCATCCCTAAAGGAGCAAGAATAACTCAACTAATAATTTTGCCTATGTTTTGCTCTACTAATTCATTCCTAATGCATGAACAAGAGAATAAGGGGTCTGACTCCATGGGACTCCCTGAAACATTTTTTTTAAGTTTCTACTTTAGAGAATTGCCCCACACTTATATTAACAATTAATAGGGGGAAAGTTCAAAGGTCTTCTGGATACAGGGGCTTATTCTTCTGTGATTGCAAAAAATCTTTGTCCCATGGCCTAGCCTTTACAACTGGCCTCTCCAGTGATACAGGGTGTAGGAATTGCCAGTTCTCCAGAGTGCAGTATCCAATATTTAGATTGGAGGGATGAAGAAAGTCATAAGGGAGTTTTTAGACCATTTATCCTGGAACCCCTTCCCCTCAGTTTGTGGGGAAGAGATATTTTGCAAGCTTTAGGTGCAGTTCTGACCACTGAACCTGTGTAGAATACATTAGCAGACCAAGGTTTTAGTCCCAGGCAGGTGCTAGGCAAAGATCCTCAGGGGGATCCACAGGCTGTTGCCGACAAAGGGTTGACTATAGGGCATGGTGTGGACAGAATAAGATTGGAAAAATTTATTCTGAGGGCCACTGTTGAGCCACAAGTTGCAATTCCCACCAAATGGAGAGAAATTAGAGGAGTATGGGTAAAACAGTGGCCCCTATCAGAAGAAAAGTTACTGACTGCTCAGCATCTTGTGCAAGAACAGTTAGCTGCTGGATATATAGTCCCATCCAATTCCTCTTGGAATACCCCCATATTTATTAGCAAAAAGAAATCTTGCCATTGACAACTATTGCAGGACCTTAAGCAAGTTAACAAATGTATGGAAATTATGGGATCATTACAGCCAGGATTGTCAAGACCTAAGCTTTCCCTAAGGATTATCACATAGTGGTGATTGACCTCAGGGACTGCTTTCTTACTATTCCTTTGCATCCTGAGGACTCACCCAAATTTGCTTTTCGTGTTCCCTCTATTAATTTCAGAGAGCCATACCAAAGGTATCAATGGGTTATGTTGCCTTAGGACATGGCCAGTCTAACTTTGTGCCAATTGTATGTTTCCAGAGCTTTGCAGCTCCTCAGGGAGCAACATCCCCAGCTATGTGTTATTCATTATATGGATAATATTCTTGTTGCGGCCTCGGAGATATGTGATCTGCATGCAGGGTTGTAGACACGTTATAAAGGACAGAAATCTCAAGGTCCAAATCAGGAGCAGAAGGAGGGGGAGCACGAGCAAGGAACTCAGGACCGCGAGGGGTACACCCACATTCTGAGACAATGGGGATGTTCTTTTGGGAATTCACCAAGACCAGCTGGCCTGAGTCTGAAAAAGCATGGGATAAAACCGGACTTGCTGAACATAGCGGACAATGAGGACTACTGAGAACTCAAGAACAATGGCAATGGGTTTTTGATCCTACTGCACGTGCTGGCTTTGGGGGGGCCTGGGCGGTTTGGATGCTCAACTCACTAAACCTGGATGGAGGTGGGCGGTCCTTGGACTTCCCACAGGTCAGGGAACCCTGATGGCTCTTCAAGCTGATGAGGGAGAGGGACTTAATCAGGGGAGGGGGAGGGAAATGGGAGGTGGTGGCGGGGAGGAGGCAGAAATCCTCAATAAATAAATAAATTTTAAAAAAAAAGGACTGCAATGGTCTGGTTTAGTTGTTGCCCCCAAGAAAACGCAAACTATGTTTCCTTTTCAGTATTGGGTCATCAGCTCCTACAGACTGGAGGTCGCCCACAAAAATATCACTCTTAGAATAGATCAGCTCTGCACTCTTAATGATTTTCAACAGCTTTTGGGAGACATTAGTTGCATTCGACCATCAATGGGATTAACAACAGGAGAATGAAAACCCTTATTTGAAATCTTAAGAGGTGACTCAAGCCCCACATCTCCCAGGCTACTGACACCTGAAGGCTGTAAATGTCTTAGATTACTTGAACAGCAGTTAGCAGAAGCCCAGCTGAATTATGTTGATTATCGCCAGCCTTTGCTTCTGCTGGTCTTCTGCACAGCCTTGCAGCCCACTGCAGTCTTCTGGCAAGAGGGACCTATTCTCTGGGTGCATGGACGAGTCTCTCCCAAAAAGGTTGTGCAGCACTATCATTTGGCTGTCCTAGAGGTGTTGCACACTGCTTACCTGGAAAGTCTTAAGATGTTTTGCAAAATCCCTGATAAAGTGATTGTTCCTTACAATAAGTAGCAGCTTACCTTGCTCCACTTATTTAGCCAAGAATGATCTTTTTAACCACTCAGTCTTCTGAATTTGACAACAATTACCCCTTAATAATTTAGCAAATTTTTTTTGAAGAACATCTGGCTTGCTTTCCTAAAATTATTTCACTAGCTCCCCTAAAATGCACACTTAGTGTATTTACAGATGGATTCTCTAAAGGCACAGCTTCTGTAGCCACAGCCCAGAAGACTGTGAAAATAAAAGTACCGTACAAGTCCATATAAATAGTAGAATTGGCTGCCATTCGTTTAGCTTTAGTTACTTTTCCAGCTAAACCTATTTTTTTTTTTATGTTGCTAAGGTTCTGCCCCCATTTGGAAACAGCGGGAAATATAGCCAACACCTCTGCACTTCATGATCTGTTGACTGGCATTCAATTACTTTTATTGAAAAGAACTCATAAGATTTATATTGGCCACCATCAGGCACATTCTGGCTTACCTGGCCCTTTTAGTGAAGGCAATGCACAGGTTGATCAAGTGACCCATTCTCTCTTAATCTCTCTGCCCCAGGATTCCTTGGTCTCTGCCCAGTGGGCTCATGATGAATTCCATCTTAATGTCACTTCTTTGAGGCCATACTAAACAGGCTTATTTGATTGTATTTATATATTTATGCACACACACACACACAAGCACACATATGTAACAATAACAAAAAAAAAGTCATCACTTTAAGAGATAATCAAAAGGAAAACATGGGAGAGGTCAAAGGAAAGCCATATGGCAGGGGTTGGCGAATGGGTAGGGAAGAAGTGAAATGATATAACTACAGAACCTGCATGGGACCATGCTAGATCCTCTTAATGTGGGTAGTTATATAACTTGATCTGTTGGGGAAAGGGGGTTGGCAGTGGCACCAGGACCTACCCCAAGTGCATGAACTATCTTTTTGGAGCCCATTCCCTACAGTGAGATACTAGGTACAGCCTTAATAAGGAGGGCAGGGGTTTGGTTATTGCTTCCCCTAGGGGGCCTTACTCCATCTGAAATGTAGATGGAGTGTGGGAAGAAGGGGAGATGGGAAGGCAGAGAAGAGGAGGGATGGGGAACTGGGGTTGGTATGTAAAACAAGAACATTTTTTAAATAAAATATATTTTATGAAAAATTATATATATATATATATATATTTCTATGAGAATTTAGTTCAACCTATTATGATAGCATTTACCTCCTTAACTACTCCAAGATTCTACCCCCTTTCCCTACTTACCCAATTTTGTTTTCCTTTTAAAGGAAAACCATCAAGTCCAATTTTTGTTTCACATTTATACTTGAATGTGTTGCCTTCCACTGGAAGGTGGTTAAATGCTTTGAACTCTCAAGAAAGCACACTTTCATTTAAGTTGAATTTGTGGGCCCATGAATAATCACTCACTAATAGTGAGAGAAATGACAAAAAAACAGGCCCAGAAAAAAAGTGGACACCCATGTCACACATGTGTGAAAGTTAATATAAACCATATATTTATATGCACAGTTTATCCATTACATATTCATATTATATGTACATCCTAACTTATGTAGATAAGCATAGATTAAATACAACCAATATTGGTGTTTTTGTTTTGTTTAATAAAGGTTTAGAAAAAAAGTAATGTAAAATTATAGAAATTGCACAGCAAGCTTGATGGAAAGTTTTTTTTTTATTGGCTTATTTTTAGCTATAACATCCCAAAGCATGATTATTTTTTCATAAATTTTCTGTGGATTTTTTTAATCAGATTGTTTGAAGGTGAAGAATACATCTAGACTGATATTGAAGATCCTACTTATGAGATGATGATTATGTGAGGTAGACGAAATGAAGGCTCCTTTACATGGAAACAAAACTTCTGTGATTCATTTCCACACTCATGAATTCTCAAGGTAGTTATGGCTATTGACTGTGAACTTGGCATTGTCACTCATGAAAGCAATCCTTATTGCTCTGTCATTTCATTGACTTGGGCACAAGAAGCTTCAATCAACCGATGTTTTCTTTGTGTACATTGAACAGAACAAAAAAAAATCAAACAAGCAATCACTTCATTCCTTCCTCCCTGATGCTATGTGTGGCCTTCCAACATGTCCTCTATAGCTTCTTTCACAGATTCATGGATGATATTTGCCTTTGACCTGGAAACTCTTCGATGTTACTCACCCTAATAATTTCATATATCCCTCTCTATCTAATAATGATTAGGATCTTTATTTTCTTACCACCAGAATTTATTTCTATGCATTTCCTTCTTCTCATCAAATAGTCAACATTTCCCAGATGACAAATATAGGCTTCTTAACAGTATGTGATGTGTTAAACTCATTTGTTTTCTCATGCATCTGGGGATTATTTCACTATACAAAAGGGTTATTATTGTAAAATTAAGCAGCACTACAACAATCTTTTGTTTTTAGGAATTATAAAAAAATTACATATTCACATGATTTTCAGGTGTTGTTTTTCTAAAATACATAAAAATCAAAGCAAGCTATAATTGTGAAGAATAAAGAATGAGGAAATTTCTGAGGGGTAACTAAAATATGACCTGGAAAATACCCAGGGTATAGTTTTATTCATATTTCACTGATTTGGTAAATTCTGAACTAGATAAGACACTGGGTAGTTTCAACAAAGTGGTCTACTGAATAATCTTCTGAAACATAACTCCTTAAATAATAGGGAAAATGGGCCTAGGGTTAACTTTTTACTGTGATTGATTAGAGGAAATGAATAAATCTTTCACTAAAAACCCAGAAAACCAAGAAAAAAACAATCAAACAGGTGAAGGAAACAGTACAAGACTTGAAGACTGAAATAGAGATAATAAAGAAAACACAAACTGAGGGAATTCTGGATATGGAAAATCTGGGTAGACAAACAGGAACTACAGAGACAAATATAACAAACATAATAAAAAAGATAGAAGAAAGAATCACAGGTGCTAAACATACTATAGAGGAAATAGACTTAGTGGTCAAAGAAAACATTAAATCCAACAAATTCTTAACACAAAACATCCAGGAAATTAGTACACCATGAAAAGACCAAATTTAAGAATTATAGGTGTAGAAGAAGGAGAACTCCAGCTAAAAGGGACAGAAAATATATTCCACAAAATTATAGAAAAAAACATTTCCAACCTAAAGAAGGATATCCCTATGAAGGTATAAGAAGCATATAGAACACCAAACAGACTGGATACAAAAAGAAACATCCCCTCATCATATAATAATCAAAATACAAAACTTACAGAATAAAGAAAGAATATTAAGAGCTGCAAAGGAAAAAGGTCAAGTAACATATAAAGGTATACCTATCAGAATTACACCAGACTTCTCAATGGAAACAATGAAAGCCAGAAGGTCTTGGATAGATGTGCTGCAGATACCAAGAGAACATGGATGCAACCCAGACTACTATACCCAGCATAGTTTTCATTCACCATCAATGAAGAAAGCAAGATATTCCATGATAAAAAACACATTTAAACAATAGGTATCCACAAACACAGCCTTACAGCAAGTACTAGAAGGCAAACCCCAACCCAAGGAAGCTAACTACACCCAAAAAACCACAAACATCTGATAACTCCCCTTCATCATAACCCAAGGAAGGGAAACACAAATACTTCTACCGAAAAATAACAGGAGTTAACACCCACTGGCCATTAATATCACTTAATATCAATGGGTTCAACTCACCTATAAAAAGGCACAAGCTAAGAGAATAGATATGAAAACAGGATCCAGCCTTCTGCTGTTTGCAAGAAACACACCTCAATCTCAAAGATAGACACTACCTCAGAGTAAAGGGGTAAGAAAAGGTTTTAAAATCAAATGAAGCTAAGAAACAAGCAGGTGTAGCTATCCTAATATCTAACAAAATTGATTTCAAACTAGAATCAATCAGAAGAGATGGAGAAGGACACTTCATACTCATAACAGGAACGATTCACCAGGATGAAGTCTCACTCCTGAACATCTGTGTCCCCAATACAAGAGCACCCACAGATGTAAAAGAAACATTACTGAAACTTAAATCACACGTCAAATCCCACACACTAATAATAGGAGACTTCACCACTCCAATCTCCCAATAAACAGATCAAACAGACAGAAACTTAACAGAGAAATCAGAGAACTAAAAGATGTGATAAATCAAATAGACTTAAAAGACATCTATAGAACATTCTACCCAAACACACACACAAAAAAATATACCTTCTCAGCACCTCATGGAACCTTCTCTAAAATTGATCACATACTCAGTAACAAAGAAAACCTCCACAGATACAAAAAAAATTGGAGTAACCCCCTATGTCTTATTGGATCACCAAGGATATAAGTTAAAATTTAACAACAATACTACTCTCAGAAAGCCTACAAACTCATGAAAATTGAACAGTCAACTACTGAACCCCCGCTGGATCAAGGAATAAATAAATAAATAAATTAAGATCTTTCTTGAATTTAATGAAAATGACAGCACAACATATCCAAACCTATGGGACACTATGAAAGCAGTGCTAAGAGGAAAGTTCATAGCACTAAGTGCCCACATAAAGAAAACGAAGAAAGTTCACATTAGTGACTTAACAACACACCTGAAAGCTCTAGAACAAAAATAAGCAGACTCACCAAGGAGGAGTAGAAGACAGGAAATAATTAAATTGAGGGCTGAAATCAACAAAATAGAAATACAGAAAACAATACAAAGAATCAATGAAACAAAGAGCTGGTTCTTTGAGAAAATCAACAAGATTGACAAACCCTTATTCAAACTAATCAAAAGGCAGAGAGAGAAAATCCAAATTAACAAAATCAGAAATGAAAAGGGGGACATAACAACAGACACTAAGAAAATTGAGCGAATCATTAGGTCTTATTACAAAAACCTGTACTCCACAAAATTGGAAAATGTAAAAGAGATGGACAAATTTTTAGATAGATACCATTTACCAAAAGTAAATCAAGACCAGGTGAACAAACTAAATAGACCAATAATCTGTAAGGAAATAGAAGCTGTCACCAAAAATCTCTCAACAACAACAACAAAAAAGCCCAGGGCTGAATGGTTTTAGTGCAGAATTCTACCAGAACTTCCAAGAAGAGCTAATTCCTATACTCCTCAGAGTGCTCCACATAATAGAAACAGAAGGGATATTGCAAAACTCTTTTTATGAGGCTACAGTTACCCTGATTCCAAAACCACACAAAGACTCAACCAAGAAAGAGAATTACAGACCAGGCTCACTCATGAACATGGACGCAAAAATTCTCAATAAAATACTGGCAAATCAAATCCAAGTAAAAATTTTAAAAAAAAATCATCCATCATGATCAAGTAGGCTTGATCATGGTCTGGTTCAACATAAGAAAATCTATTAATGTAATCAATCATATAAATAAACTGAAAGAAAAAGAACCCATAAGATCATTCCATAAGATGCTGAAAAAGCATTTGACCAAATCTTGGATATATTAGGGGTACAAGGATCATAACTAAATATAATAAAAGCAATATACAGTAAGCCAACTTCTAACATCAAATTAAATGGCAAGAACCTCAAAGCGATTCCACTAGAATCAGGAACAAGACAAGGCTGTCCATTTTCTCCATATCTCTTCAACATAGTTCTTGAAGTTTTAGCAATAGCAATAAGACAACAAGGAAATTAAAATTGGAAAGGAAGAAGTCAAATTTTATTATTTGCAGATGATATGATAGTGTATATAAGTGATCCCAAAAACTCTACCAGAGAAATCCTACAGCTGATAAACACCTTCAGTGATGTGACAGGATACAAGATCAACTGAAAAAAAATCAGTAGCCTTCCTATACACAAATGATAAAGAAGCTAAGAGGGAAATCAGAGAAGCATCACCTTTCACAGTAGCTACAAATATCATAAAATATGTTGGGGTAACACTGACCAAGGAAGTAAAAGGACTATTTGATAAGATCTTTAAATATTGAAGAACAAAAATGAAGAGAATTCTAGAGAATGGAGAGATCTCCCATGCTCTTGACCCTAGTGTATTTGAATGCAAAGATTTCTAGGCCTGGATGTAGGGGTGAGGGCCTGGGACTTCCCACTGGGCAGGGCTTCCTGCCCTCTCTTAAGGAGAGAGGGGGAGGGAAGAGGGTGAGTGGGGGATCAGGAGAGGAATGGGAGGAGGGGAGGAAGTGTAATTTTTTTGAATGGAAAAATAAATAAATAAAATTTAAAAAAGATTATATTAAACTGAAAAGAATATATTTTCTATAAAATACAAATATAAAGTTGTCTTATATCTGAACAAATACATTTGTAAGGCTAACTTCCCATGATCTACAATCTCATTTGTTATTTTAATTGCAACAAATTTATAAATTATACTATAATTAGAATAATTTAATGATTTGTTTTCTGCAAAGTAGTACTACATATGCTGGCACATATTTTCTGAGAACACTTCCATCACAGGTTTTCCTGTTACCAATTTAACACAAAGTGTGTACAGAACATGACTCTCAGAAAATACAGAACTATTGATTAGGGAGCTGCATTATTGGTTCATCAGTTAATAGCAGTTGCTGCTCTTGTATAGGATCTGCATGTGATATACGTACATATATGCAGGCAAAATGCTCATGCACAAAAAAATTTACAAAAATAATTAAAGTCCTAATCAGTTTTATCAAAGGTCAGTTTAAGATGAAACTTAGATATCACCTTATTGACGGTATGGAACTCACTCTTCATAGACTTTATCTTGAATCTTTACAATACTTAATGCTCAAATATTTTGTTTGTACTTAAATATTGTAGAATTTATGTTATGTACATGATAAATGCAACTTTTATCAATTTTATTTCTACACATTAATAGCAATAATGTTCAGTAATATGGTATATTTGAAGTTTCCTTTAGAGGAGAGAGCTTAAGTCTTACAACATACTAACAACTGATAACTATATAGAGATGAAAGATTATTAGTAAGATGGATTGTGCTAAACATTTTATAGTTGGTACACATATGAAAACATTGAGTTTTATACTTTAAACATAAATTTAAGAACTGAGGAGATGGATCAGTTGTGCCAGCATTGTGAGTTTCTGGGTTCTATTCTCAGTACCCATACCAAAAGCTAGGTACTATGGAGTGAACCTGCAGTCATAGTGATAGACAAGAAGAGACATGATGATCACTGGGTTTGCTCCCTAGCCAATCTAACAAAATTAAAGTGCTGCAGATTCTGTGAGAGACCCTATCTCAATGATCAAAGTGGAAAGTGACTGAGAAAGACATCCAATTTCTGGATATCAATTTCTGGCCTCCAAAACAAAGCAGACACAGATATGAACACACAAACACACATGAGCATATATACAGAATTCATATACTTTTCAAATTAATAATATTTTGATATAGCTTCTTTAACATACAGAAAAAGTACCCCTTCAGTGTGTACTTCAAGTTGTTATTTAAGTTATGCAGAAGTCACCAGAAATCATATTTGATTTAAATGTAAGAAAGCATTGAGTGTCTCTGGTCATGCTGGGTATGTCAGTTGTAGAATGGCCAAGTTGCTACTGCTGCTGCTCACTTGAAGTGGATCCAAGAACAATGATTGCTAACTCAATATACCAGTCAAGGAGTCTCTCTCTCTCTCTCTCTCTCTCTCTCTCTCTCTCTCTCTCTCTCTCTCTCT
>NC_022027.1:27195166-27198490 GCF_000317375.1 Microtus ochrogaster
TCTCTCTCTCTCTCTCTCTCTCTCTCTCTCTCTCTCTCTCTCTCTCTCTCTCTTTCATACACACACACATGAAGTAGGTTACAATGCAAAAAAAAGCATCAAATAAAACAGATTAAGTCATTTAGGGGCAAATGCAAACAAACATTATCAATTAAGACAACAAAAGAACTTTAAAATGCCATAATTTGTTCTCGAGTTCATACTGTAATCATAAATCTAGTAAGATGTCTATTTTGTTAAAAAAATATGATTGCTAGATAAGAAACTATCAAAAAGAAGATAATAAATGGTTTTGGAGGGAAGAACATTTTGACCTAAATGATGGCCTGAGTAAATACCACTGAAGAAGGAAGGAGATGTGTTGTTTAAATAGATGATCAAGTGGACAAAAATCACGGAAGAAGAAATGAATAGCCTGAGAGAAGATACAGCTACATTGCAAGGCCACATACACTCTGCTTTTGTTGCATATCTTTTCAAAACGATTTCCATAGACAAGTGTTCAACTCACTTTTATAAAAGGTTGCTATTCTCACAGATATTAATACTGCCTTTCTCCCCACACAAATAATGTACTCTATCTGAAAAAGGATACATGCTGCATCTCCTCATACATAGCCAAGCACATGCCAGAGAGAATTGCTTCTGTGTTTTATGTTTGTTCTCTGTGAAAGATATTTGGGGTTACTAAAAGCAAATGCTCCAGATGGAATATTTCGTTTCTTTAAAAGTACTTTTTAAAGTTATTTATTTATTTTACATCTTGACTGCATTTTCCCCTCTCCCCTCTCCTCCCATTCCTCATTTCTTCTCTCCTCCCCTCAATCCACTCCTGTCTCTGTTCAGAAAGGGGCAGATCCATCATGGGTATCAACAAAATATGGCATATCAAGTTTCCCTAAGACTAAGCACATCCTCTTGTATTGAAGCTAGACAAGACAATCCAGTGTAGGGTATAGTTTCCCAAGATCCAGTCAAAGCATTAGGGACAGTCCCTGCTTCCATTATTAGGAGTTCTACACATAGGCTAAGCTATACAACTGCCACATACGTGTAGAAGGCCAAGGTCAGTGCCATGCAAATATAAACTTCTTTTATTCATTAGTCTTGAGGTTTAAGACCTCACATCTCATAATGGCATTTTACCTGATAGAGTCCTAAGGGGAACAAGACATCACATGTCCAGAAACAGGAGTATATCTGTATATGCTTCTTATGCGTTCTTTCTAGTTTCCAGTCAAGCTACTAGTCATGATAGTTTCAGGCTCATAGTTTTATCTACTCAAGTTAGGGATTTTATTCTAATCACCTTTTCAAAGTCCTAAGTATCCACACTTTAGCCTTAATTCTTATCCTACTAATACTTACCATAGAATTAAATTCATGCAATGACTCCCCAGAGGATATTCTCAAAACTACCTCAAACTATAGAATTCATTTAAATCACTTAACCCCATTCCAAACAATAGATGATTTTTAATTTGTTAAAACTTATCAACAATGTTGAGAACAGGTACATCTTCATCAAGGGACTATTACAATTAAAATATTATTTCAAGTTGGAACAAAGAATTATGCAGATGTAAAGAAGAGAAAGGGGAATTGTGTTAGGAAATTAGTGGTCTGCTAATATAATTGTGATGCTGGAGATTACAAGGATGCAACATCATGGGGCCAAAGAAATGGTAGGAAAACATTTGATAGAGAAACAATGAGAAAAACGATAAGAAGTGCTGATTGCTTATCTATAAAGGAATGAACAAAAGGGGAAAGACAAAAACAGCTGTGTGTTATTAAAAGCTCAATTATTTTTTTCTCTTCATTGTCTTCAAAAACAAAAATAACATAAAATTACTAGGAGCAAAAAAGAATGTTCTTAGAGTAGATATATTAGTTCTTTAGAGAATAAATAAATTCAAGCAAAGTTAGAATACAGCTAATAAAATATACTTCTATGGAAGTAGAATTATCCACATTATTTGTATTTATAAAAAACCATATTATTTATGTGATTATACACTATTAATACTTCATATAAGGTTATATATAAGCATATATATATCATAATTTCTATTTTTGAATTGTAGACTCTAAAACTCAAAAGAAGATTTTCGTATTCAATTATGCAAACCACAATATACATAAAATAAGTACAAGAATCAGAAGCCAATATTTCTAAATATTTATGACTTAGTTGTCATTGAAAGACAATTTTTCATATGGAGACTGGGATACAAAACATTAAAGGGGAAAATGTAGTTACTTTTCTACCCACTGTGGAATGACGGTGAGAGGAGTCAGGCAGCAGTAATTTCAATCACCCTGAGATTGATTTATTTTCAATTGCAAGTTCAGTCTGGTGAAAGGTGTTATAATGACAGCTCAAGATCCCAGAAGTAAAGTAGAACACGAAAAGCAGTAATTTAAACTCTTCCAAATGCAGACGGCTTCCTTGACCCCAAGAGAGCCACTGTGGGCATTCAATTATTGCTCTCCTCTCCTGATTACACTAATGCTACTTATCGTGGATCTTGTGTGTGGAGTGAAGGGTCCTTTGTGTAATTTCTATCTATGCCTTTGGCAGATAAAAATAGAATTGCATTGTCCTCACATGACAACATTGTAGTAGGAAACCAGGCGTTTGTGTGGACAGTGTTGCCAGCAACACTTTCAGCACTTAGTCACATCACAGAATGCTTCAATATTATTCTTGTTTGTAATTAACAACAATATTATAATTAAACTGACATAGTTGAGTACTTTCTCTGACTGTACCATAAACAGTACAGTTACATAATATACACTAGGACTTTTGTTTTATATCAGTATCATATCTGTAAGATTTTACATTTTTAAATACTTTATTGATTTCATTAATAAAATACCAGTATGAACTTATTCTAAATGATTTGAATGATCTAATAAGTGAACACTAATGCATTTCCATTTCTGTTCCAGAGTTGGGGTTTCCAAACCATTATTTATTAAGTAGGACCCTACAGTAGCATTAATATTAATCACAGTTTTCTAAACTAGAATTCAATGACTGATATTTTCTTGAAAAGAAGACTCCTTCAGATTCGGCAAACGGAATCCATTGAAGCTAATATAAAAAGGAAATGACTTCACTCCAGCCAAGAAAGGACCTTCAGGTTGCCAATAGCTGCTGCTGCTGACAACTGGAATGATGTGATGGGTAAGGGGAAGAAGTTTGGAGCAGAAGGTCTGTATGATCTGCTGGAGTTAGGGACAGGAGGAGGGAAGACAACAGCAGGTGGTTTGCTACAGAGTTGGGCAGGAGCCTGGGATTGGATTTAGAGGTGA
>NC_022027.1:27198602-27200429 GCF_000317375.1 Microtus ochrogaster
TGGAGAAAGGGCTCTCCAGGGAAAGCAAGTGAACACTTTCTGATGACAAACTGAGTGCAGTTTCTCACAAGACTGAACAACAGGGAACTGGGCTACAGAGAGAGACACGAGGGGCAGGGCGAGACACTGGGAAAGACAACAGAGCTAAACCATAATAACTGCAGTGCTTTTGCCCTATGTTGACTCCTTCAAACAGTGGGTAACTATCTAAAGTTAATAAAACAATATTCTTAGGAACCCACATAGCAGTTACCTTAAATTCCCAAAGATAATTCGAACATTTATTTACTGAGAAAATTTTAGAAACCAGCAAATCTAACAACAGCAGCAATATCTAATCCCAAATCTACACATAAAGAAATATGAGTGCATTTTACCCATAAGTAAACCAAGGTTGGCAAATGCTCTTAAAGAATAAGTACTTTAGTTTTATGGATGATATGATCTCTACACAGACTATCCAGCTATACTGTTCTAAGAGGAATCAAACATATATATATATGTATGTACACACACACACATATATGGAAGGATTCTCACCACCTATTTAATAAAACTTAACAGAAATTATACAGAGATTTGGTTTTTATAGAACTGTCACATATCACAAAATATTATGATTGTGACATACTGCATACTGTAGCCACTTACTTATTTTAAAGGCTTTTCTTAACTGGTAGGTTATGCAGATCAGAATTCCCCAAGGCTATATCAAGATAATCATTACTTTAGACACAGGAGATGAAGACATAGCTGTATGCGTCTGTACACATATGCATATTTATATGTTATGAATGAAAAATGTGAAAGGCACAATTAACCCAAGCTTTAGAAGCCTCTAATGTTTACTGACATTTCTTCTGTGGTATGACTGTGCAGATTCTCAGATTTCTGTGGGATTATTTATGTTACCAGGCACACTGATGAGGGGTTATGAATTCCAAGTCTTAGGTTAAGCATAGACAGATGCTGCTGAAGGCAGACTATGTCCTGAATCAGAATTTGCCATGGGCCCTGTTCCATAGTATATTTTGCATGAGCAAGTAATGAATAATATTTCTCTAAATACGTTTCCAAAAATGAATCTTTAAAATTCTTGATTACACATTAAAAATTCATATAACCTATATTCTAAAATACCACCAGTGGCTAGGAGTGTAGCTCAGTGATAAATACAAGTCTAGCATGCATGAGGCCAGAGGTTTAACCTCCAGTACCACAAAAATAAGATCCACAAAATCATTCTTAGAGGAATACATCTATCTTTTCACTATGTAAAAGTCCCATATAGTGCATACCAGCAAACATTTGGCTAGCTTTTAGATGAGTTACTTTCCAATTTTATCTAATACATATTCTAGTGGAAATAATGGTATTTTCATTTGTGTATGACAAACTCTAGAAATGCAGACATTGAGATAATGCATTATTTTAAGGCTCATTGGTATAATTTTCCAAGCTATTCAGCATACAGTTTGTGATATTTAAGATTATTGCTGGTTGCATGTGTTCTATAAATATTTTGTTATAATAAGTCATTTTGAGTTATTTTTTTATAGAAAGACTATTTCCTTGTTCTAGTTTTCCTGTTTATTCTGTAATGGTAAATGTATTTTAATGGTTATTAGAGTTTGAATTTCCTTTTTTAAAAAATTAATAGTTTGCTCAGTATTTGTTCATTATTCTATGGGGTTATTCAGTCATTTCTCTACTGGTTAAAAATTATTTTCAGCAAGAATACTATCTATTAATCTTTAACCCATTTGATGCATTTCTTATGCTTTATTTATTACTTTATTTATGTGATTATTATTTTATTTAAAATAC